>NW_011352500.1:711606-830880 GCF_000735185.1 Notothenia coriiceps
TTAATGCTGACCTTGTGACTATCTGTCGTGTACCAAATATGATTAAAAAAAAAGTTAATTGCCACCTCACAGCCGAGTGTATTTATTAAAATATAATCCACACTCATAAGATATACAGCGAGCGAATGGTGAAAAGCTACACTAGATGTGGAGAATTAATGCTTTTGGAACTTGTAAATGTACATTTGACTTGTTTTTTAAAAAGGTCTGGAATTTCTTTCACATTATCGATCTCATGTAAATGTCTTTAAAATAGGCAACGTTCATTACAGGCACCACCACTGCAATCATTATGAATAACGTTGTGGGCGCGCACCCAATGAAATAATAAGGTTAAAAATCAGCTTATCCATTGTGAAAACCAGTGCAGTTCTCGTCCAAGTTTGAACATATACATCAGTTTAGGCATGGCATACAACCAACTGTTGGGCATTGAGAAACCTGTCAAACAAATATCTGTCAAGGAAGAAAGGAATAGAAACACAGCAATTTGCAAACTCAAATCCAAGAGGTATATACTAGTAACTAGTGCGCACAGGAACAACATATTATATTGAAATCCCCACTGTGTCATTTTGGACAATGGGAAGTAAGGCAATCATGTTCAACGCTTCTTTAAAGAATATAACTACTCAGTGAGGCACGTGAGAATCAAGAAATATCAGTGCGCTTCCATCCCAAAACAAAACTTTTAAAAAAAGTGCTTGTGGTTATTTCTGGCAATGTATTGAACATCTGATAGGGACGACAGAGCCTTCTGAAGCATCATGGGTATCGTTACAGTGTGTTCTATAACGGGTCCGGCTCGCAGGAGCTGAGTCCTACAAAACTGGAGGAACAAAACGTAGCAATTCCTACAATGACATTTTTACTCGTTTGGTGCCTGGAAATATGAGTTAACACAAGCTGAAGAGATCGCACGTTGAATATGACCTAAATCAAATGGGGAAATCCAATTGCCTTTTCTCGAGGGGAGCCTTTGCGATGCCAATTCTGGGTCTGGCCTGACAAAATGCAACATTATAAGTCACGCAACACACTTCAACTAATTATTTAAAAAGTATTATAATAAATCGGGTTTAGCATAAAGGAAGAAGAACATTTGCTAAAGTGTTCGGTTTCTTCTGCCCACCCCCTTTTCTTTTTTGTAAATTCTTTGTTATGAAGGTAACTAATGGTACGGATGGGTTTACATGTAATCGAGGCGATGTTTGTTAAAGCCAAATTACTTCCAAGTCAATTAAATTCTATTACTTCATATCTCCAAATCCTGTGCAACAGATGTTCATATATGCGTCAAAGGAAAAAATAGGAATTCTTCCAGGATGAAAAAATGACCATGCTTTCGTATGAATATAATAGATTCACAGTGTAACATTTACTTATGATCGCATCGTCATAGGCAAAACACCTCCTTGTTAACGCTTATATCCTTATGCTATGCAGTGTTGAAAGAGGAACTGTCAGGTAGTTCAATGAGTTAAAATGGAGGCTTTCTATCTGTTGCTTGGTACGAAGGCCTCACAACTGAGATCCCAATGGGTGTACGCTGGCTGTCCGTGGTAGCATGAATCGGCGGAAAACTGCTACCACTCCTGCAGCATTAATCTGATGTTCTATTCAGTCCATGTAAGCCTCTGCTGAGCGCAGCCGGAAAAAAAGAGAAAAAGAATTGCACGCGTTATTAATTGATTCCACTCTATGGTTTTGATTTCCTCTCTCCTGCGCAGCTTAATGCAATCCGCAAGCACAGCACTGCAGAACATTTCTGACCTTACACACGCAACCAAAAAGGCTCATTAACTACTTATGAATCACCCAAAAAATGGCTATGGCTGACCCGGCCAGTATGTCACGCCAATCTAAAAAAATCAATAAAGTCCCTGTACAACCACAACAGCTTACAATAAGGCAATAAACCAAAACCTATGCAGGACTAAATGTTCAGAGTGTGTTTTAAAGCCGTTTACCATGAAGATACATTAGAAAAATAATATATTATACTTCTCGATCTCTAAAATAGACATGTTTCCTGAGAAAGACTTTAAAGTTCACACGTTGGCTGTGAATGGGGCGACGTTTCTGTCATTCTACGGCTCTCATGCCAGCACGGTGTTTGGTGGAAAGGGTAAACAGTTTAAGGTCCCAACATTACAAGAAACGGACTTTTCATTATCACTAAGAAGAAGAAGATAAGCACTAATGTTTAAATAACAGTTATTGGCCCACTCAGGTTGCTGGATGGAAATCATCTCACATCCAAAAAAAAAAAAAAATAGAAAGTGAAGGAAGTACCTTTTTTTCCTATATTTTGTAGTTAATAAGATTTTAATGAAGCACGTCTTTTTAGACTCTCTCTCTCTCTCTCTCTCTCTCTCTCTCTTTCTTTTTCTCTTTCTCTCTCTTTCTCTCTCTCTCTCTCTCTCTCTCTCTCTCTCTGCAGCTCCAGCCAGCACCACCTTAAACCTCAACCACCTGACGGAGCGCTTGTTTCCGGGCACCTTAAGCTTCCTCCGGTGCCGCGGGCCTCTTCAGGTCCCGGATCTGCTTAATCAGATAGTTCTTCTCGTCGCAGAACTGCTCGTCCTCTGACCGGTCGGTCTGGAAGTGGCTCAGGAACTCCACCAGTTTGGTCTGGTTCTTCAGCAGGATGTCCAGCACGGGCTGGGTCTTGTTGGGGTTCGCAACAAATACCTTTAAAAAAAAGGAGCATTTTTTTAATGTATACACCACTTTCAATGTTCAAAGTAGTAATGTCAGCAGAATTTCTCTTCAAAAATAATCAGAATATTTTATTTATACCAGAGGATATTACATTTGCGATAGCTGCTTCATTTCAGTATAAAATGAATGAAAATAAATATATGATAATAATATTGACATTATATATTTCTTCTGTTGTTACTTCTTTTACCTCTTGACTACTAGGGAACTAACATCAAAATAATAAGTGGAAGTAAATATATAGAATATAGAATTTCTCTGCCACACACTCCCTCTTGCCTGGCAGTATGAGGAGAAATAAACAGCTTTTTTTAACAGTAAAGTATGTAAACATGTCACAGTAGAGACACAATATACTAATGCTACGTTCACACCGGACGCGATGCGAATATTCGCTTCGCTCTAATCGCATCACTCTAGTCTAATGCTACGTTCAGACCGGACGCGATGCGACGTTTGGGGGCGGCGCGATTACGTTATGTAAAGTCAATGCAGAGACGCGATCAGACGCAAATTCGATCAGACGCAAATTCGCGCCGACGGCGCGCATGAAGCGGTGGACGCGGCGCGAATCACGCGATAGAGGAGATTGAAGGGGGCCGCGTCAAACACGAGAGTTCAATTTTTTCAACTTGAGCGTCAAATTCACGTGACGCGTTCTCGCGAAAGCCAATCAGAGATGAGGATCTCAGCCTGCCATCATTTAGAAATGTGTATTACAATTGAATCACTGTAAAATATGTTCATTTTGTTGTAGTTGTAGCCCCCTAGCCAGCGCGTCTTGTTTGAATGATGCGAGTAAACACAGCTGACTGCTGCGGTGAAACTCGAGCGTTTAGAGCGATGCGATAGGAGCGATTCGAGCGAAGTGAATATTCGCATCGCGTCCGGTGTGAACGCAGCATAAGGGTTGACAAATCACAACAGAGCCGGCCAGCAAACCAATCAGAGCAAATTGGGCTATGGTTTCAGACAGAGGGTGGAAAGATAAATGATGAGAAAAATAAAGCACTTTTTCAACATTAACGCATGTAAACATGTCACAGTAGAGGCAGCAAATACAAATATGACATGAAAATGAACATCATATGTCCTCTTTAATGTGTATTTTGGGTGTTTTCTCTCCATAAGTTCTAATGAAAACATGTTATGGAAGCAAAAAAGCCCCTAAACCCCTGAAAATACATGATTTTTTTAAGACAACCTGTTAAACCCTAGAACCAATTTAAAAAAGGAAAAACTCACCCATGTGCCATATCCACATGGAAAGTCATTTAGACATAGGCGGCGAATCTGCTTCTCCAACACAGCAGAAAGTTTCTTTGAGCTCATGGCTATTACGACTTGTTAACATATAACATGTAACATGTATTTGTTAAGAAGAAACACATGAGGTAAAGTCATTTTTTTCTCAGGTCAGTCTTTCAGGTAATAGCCCCATGTGTTTATTTACAAATGGCGACCGGTTGCCCAGCAACAGCTTGTGCTCCCTGCATGGAGTCAGGACTTCAGAGTAAAGGTGGAGCAGATATTAGTTTGGGGGGAGGGTGTTTTTGACAAAACTCTGAAGTGACTTAGTATAATTAAACAAATGTAAGACAAAAAAATGAGATGATGTCAGGTTTAGACAGATTCTCTTCAAGAAATTGCTGTTGCATAATGTAAAAATAAAACGGTTGACTGAATTTTATTGTAATTTAATAGTGATTTTATTCATAAAGCACTTTTTAAATGTAATTTACACATTGCTTCACATTTGTTAAGAATAACATTAATCCACAAATGAAAACAGACACAAACAAGTCTGCACGTGTAGCTTAATTACAAAATTAAGCTACAAACCATGCTGGTTTAACAGTGCACAACCTCACAGGTGATGCTGGCACCACATCAAAAATACCTAGAATACTCCTGCTACTGTTTTGTTTTTTTAACTGAACATCAAATGTATAGATCATTATTTTGCAGTTTGCATTGCTACCAAACACTACACCACTGTGGTGAGCAATGCCCCAGAACAGCAACATGGAAACCTACAGATTTTTCAGAAGATACCACAACTAAAGCGTCATTCACACTATGATGCCATGAGAGCAAAAAAAAAATCCCATGTTTAGATATAAAAACCCAGTGTGTGCCAGTTTAAGAACATTAATTCAACAGCAAAAAGAAAAAGTCCCACCATGCCTGTTGGTAAAGGTAAGCTGTTTTTACATGACAATTAAATTGATTTGGATACTGTTTTGGTTTAGTTTAAGTTGCATTGGTTATTATGTTGTGATTTCAGGAATATTGTTTGATTGACTATAACAACCTCTTAAGCAAACTACCAAATCTGAAATAAGCTTTTATCATTAAAAAATAATCTCTCTGTCTCATCCTGTTTTCACACTGTGATGATGATACTTGTGACACTTGATGAAGCACCCGGTTTATTGTTATGCAAATCCCAGCATCATACTTTTGTGTGTGTGACCTCCTGTAGAGCTCCTGCTTTGCTGCATCCTGATGATGCACGTCTCTCTTATGATCTCCAACCCAACACCAAGGCCTCTTCTTAAGTATTACTTTTTGAAACTGCAGGAATGGTCTGTAACATGTGATCTACGGAAAGCAGAAAAGGAATACGTGAGTAAACGCATCCTACTTTATGAAGTGCATTAAGAGTGACACCGTTGTTTTCGCATATATCTTTAGAAAGACACGAGATATCCCAAGTTGCTTCGCCAATTATTCTGCAGGATGTTCTGACTCGGGTTCCGTAAAAAACAAATGTCTTGTGAGTAACCAATGTACTCACGGGAGTCAGGTAGGCTATATCTTGCACATCAAAATTGCATCTAAAAACTGTCCGTAACAGACTTGATAATTCAATACTATAACCCTGCAAAGACGAACAAAAACGCACGCACGTCGTCTATAGTTTGCAGAGTGCCAGCAGTTTCACTCTTTTGGACATGCGCACCGATGTTGCGTTACGGTAATGTCACCTGTCGTAAAAAATTTTTTAAAACAGAACCTTAAAGGTAGTGTAGTTAATTCACTTCGGAAACACTTTTTATTATCTTCGATGGAATGCTCTTAACATCCCGATAGCAATGAATAAATGAAATGCTTTGACAATAAATATATACAAATATTTCATCTGTGGAAGCCGTGGCGCTGTAAAAAGACCAATTATCTGCCCCGACCCTCGGCAGATAATTGGATGGCCTACCTGCCTGTCAGCCTTTCATCTCGTTCACAAATTTATCTCGTGCCCTCATTGGTCATGTGCGCGTTCGTGTGTGTTGGAGGAGGGGCTCTGTGGAAGTCTGAAGGAAGGGGCAGATTTTTTTCGGTTGTGTACTTTCAAATTCTAGTTTACTCGAGCTGGTTTCTCCATTCTTACCTACCCTAACTTTAACATAGTCCAGTAACAATAATATTCATAATATATATATACAAAAAAACGGTTTGATTAATTTAAATAATATTTAACACAAACATATTTTCTAAAATAAATGCTTAAATGGCTCTTACAAGATGTGTAGGTAAAAGCCACATAATGTAAGACAACAATAGACATATTAGAACGTGAAGTCTCCTTACCAGTGGTTACTGTAAGTAGGCTACATTTACTCAGTGGTGGTGTAAGTGTAAGCTTGAGTACATATTCGAGGAATTCGTTTTTCATGTATTGCTACTAAACTTTACTCCTAATTTGTCTGACTGCTTTATTAGTTAGCCTATTCATATCCCTGCTGAATAGAGACACAATTTTCGGATTTTAACTGAAAAAGTAATGATGGCTGACAGCTTCGAAGATCTTCATCCCTTAATTTGTTTGTATTCACTCTCACTACCTCCGCAGATCAGAGTCATGTTTCCTGAAAAAGGAAGTGAACAAGGCGACATCTATTTAAGAAACTTAACTTTACCCCTTGAAGGAATTACTCTTGGAAACGCCACTGAAATGGAGAACCAGACAATCTGTTCCATCCACGACTACCTCAACCACCACCTGCCGCCAATAGTCAAGAATCTCTCCATGGAACAGAACAGCATCCTCAAAGGAACTACAACCTTTCTCACTCAGTTCACAGCAGCTGTTAAAAAATCAAGAGAAGGGGAAGATGTGCTAAAACACTGCCACAGAAATATCACAACTTCAGACCATTTCAGTATGAAAAGACTCGGCCTCAGTATAATTTACTACACCAGACGTTGGTTTGAGGAGTACACAGAACCAACCACCTGTCTGGCCTTGACAGATTGAGAAAAATGTATCAAACACTCCTCAACAGTTATTTATTCATCTTATTATTTGTTGGTATGCTATTTAAGGTTTCCTATGTTTATTTATTGATATTTGCCAGTATTGATTTTATTTATATTGAATGATGTCTTCCACCTGGTCTATTTTTGTATTAATAAGTTGACAATAATAAAATATTTAAATCATACCATTTTTGTGTGATTTAACTCCTAGGAGACAATTTAATGTTATTTACTCTTCATCATCATCCCATAATCTATTACAATGCACCTTTGTTTTGAAACAGACATGCACACAAACACACGCACACACCTCAGGTATAAGATGCAGTGTCCTTGGTGGCTGCCTATGATATCAGAGACAGCACACAAACATTTGACATGCCCTCTTAACCCTATGTGCGTGTCACAGTTAGCCTGCACCTATTTTCCACCTCTGAGATGGTTTTTGGGATTGGTTGGTAGTTAATCAAATCAAATCACATTTTATTTATATAGCACTTTTCATACCCAAAGGTAACGCAAAGTGCTTCAACATAGACGATTTGCAAATCAAATCAAAACCTCTTCCCAATTAATAGTCAGAGTAACACATAGCTTTGTGTATATATATATATATATACACACACACACACACACACACATGTATATATATATATATATATATACACAAACACATAGTAACAAATAAATACAATAAGAATAAAGTGATAATAAAATAAGGAATAAAATCAGATTAATAAGTATACAATTAGAATAAAATGCAGTTAAAAGCAAAATTATAAAGGTGGGTCTTGAGTTTGCTCTTAAAAATATGCTCGCTCTCTGTTGCTCTCAGGTCCTCTGGGAGGCTGTTCCACAGTCGTGGGCCGTAATAATAGAAAGACGCCTCACTGTGGGTATGTGGTATGATTTAAAGGCCAGTACCAGAAGACCTGAGGGTTCTAGAGGCCTCATAGGTTTAAAGCAAATCCAATAATTAGCTAGGCCCAAGACCATTTGAAGCTTTTAAAACCAATAAAAGTATAACCTTGGCCAGAAAAGCTTCCTCTAGGACAGTGTCTCCAAATATTTTTAAACCCCCCTCCTCTTTAGGCCAGTGCAGAACCATTAAACACGGTGGATGCATGCCACCTTTAAAATACTGTTTTGGACTTTTCATTGAACAATAAATAATCTGGCTTACTGGAACAGATGTGAAAAGTACTTGGCTATTTCAGTGATAAAAGTTTTACATTCTCACGAGGATGGAAAATGTTTCAATATGTCCTTATCTATGATTAAAGGTGTTGCAATATGTGTATGGTGTACTGTAATTTATGTACTGACCATAACTGTATTGTTTAATAACTGACATTTTGCAATTAGTGTTATTGATAGCGCCAGCGCCTATTATATAATTATTTTCTTAAAAATATGAATTAACTAAAAGTCTAATTAATTAAAAGTTTTCTGTCTTCACGATCCTCCAATGCCCTACACACAGATGAGTCCTCTTCTTCTAAGTTACCGATGAATTTGAAAAATAGCTGTTATGAGTTATTATGGTCACGATAATTATGTTGAATCACATCAGTTGTGATTCTGGTACTGACAGCTTTCACTATAAGGTCCAAAGAAAAAGACACACACAAAAACACACACACACACACACACACACACACACACACACACACACACACACACACACACACACACACACACACACACAGTGTGAGTAAACGATGTTATCATTCTCAGAGAGAATCCCCATGCACAAAATTAAAATAAATCCTGAGATCGTGTGAGTTATTCTGTGTCAGCATACTGGAAATACGCAGTGGGAAATCCAAAAATGTTGATCATTATCTAAGGATCCCCAATAAAAGGGATCATCAATAGAAAGATGTATCACAGAAAGTCTCACATCTGCCTGCTACTGACTAAAGCATCCTGTTGTCATGAATTGTCGCGTTGGTAAGCATCTTGAAGTCCTTCTGTTTCTTTTCTGAAACCTGGCAGTCCTACATCTTCAACTTCTGCAGGCAAAATTTTAAAACACTTGAAACGTAGTAGCCTATGACAGAAGATCTCCCTTTCTCTGTTTATATGCGTGTGGTTTTTAAAAAATCTTCTTTATCTCCACTGTGTGATCTTTTATGTCCCAGCAGCTGTTACCATCTTCCTGTGCCTGATTATTGCACAAGCAGCATGCAGACCAAAAGACTTGGTTATGAAAAGAACCATCCAGCGTATGCAGACTGACATACGGAAAACTCTGACCGACCTCGTAAGTGCAATTAAATCTAGACTACTTTATTATTTATTCATTAAAAATGCCAATTTCTGCTCATTTATATATTTCTAATTGGGGAACTATTTTACTTTTTACTGCGCTACATTTATTTAATAACTTGAGATATTTATGAGATTTGGATTTTAAAATGTTTTTCCCAAATTGGGATCAATAAAGTACTATCTTATCTTATCTTACACAATAATAATGAATTCAAAACATAATCAACGTATAATTGATCAAGTATTATAAGTAAGATACAACTTTCTTTATCCTTTGGTGAAATTAGCTACCTGGCAGAAAACATAGCAACAGAAAAAAGAAGACATTGCCCAACCACTGACTTTTTGAACCACTTAAATCCATAAAAATAACTTTAATAGCCAAAAATCAGTATTTTGGCTTCAAAATCCGCACACAGCTTTGACACTTCAAATGCAGGGTCAAAAAGATCTCATTATACTGAAAGTGGTGCAGTTCAAGCATCACTAGTCAGTCCAACTTATCCCGGGTATTGGCATTTTAAACAGTGTATTGATATTACTTGCTGATATGGCCACATACTGACCAAGTGTGTCTCCTGCAGGCTCCAGTGCTTCCCAAGACCCCCTGCCACTCTATGAACATCACATGGCTGGTGGAGTTGGAACAACCCCTAACCGCTCACCGCCTCTCCCTTCTTCGCTGCTACATGCAGAACATATCCGCGATTGCCCCAGATCTGTCGAGGGACCTGGGTATGATCAGCCAGCAAACAAAGGTCATGGAGGATCTGATGAGTAAACCCGTACCCCAAAGGAACTGCAGCCTGCCCGCCATGGAGATATTGGAGGCCTCTCGGAATGTTAAATGTCTGCTGGAGCGTCTGGACGAGCAGATTAGCAAAGTAATATTAACTGTGTAGTGTAAATGTAACTATTTTAAGGATTTTTTTTTAAATGGTGAATTTATAATATGATATTTATTGAACTGCATTGAAAATAAAGCAAGTCAAGATTTTCAAAATTGTTGCTTTTATTGTGATTCCGAATCATTCAAGGCTTCTTTAAAACTTGTTAGGTGAAGACATTCGGGAACTTTGCAAGAACACGAAAAAAAAAAAAAAAAACATAGATGCAACACATAGAAAATCTCTTTATGTCTTAAAACAATAAAAATATAACACTTAATTGGTGAAGAGCCAACGTGAACGGATGCAGTCTGCAATGATTGTTAACATCATCATGTACAAAACCCTCAGCCTGGTATGACAAATATTTTACAATCAGAGGGGAAGGGAAAAAATAACAAACCAATCAAATGCTGCAGTGTTACCCTGGGGTATTTGACATAGGCCTATTGATTTGCGTCACTGTGAATGTTTTAATTGACATCAGTGATTACTGCTATCCCTATCTTACTGTATAGAGCAGCCTGTACATTAACAGGTCAAGTATTTTAATCATGTACAAAAACAAAAACAAATAAAAGACTGCAATCTGCAATCCAAAATAAAACACACAAAAAGCTGCACATTCAAGAAATAAGAAAGACCACTGTTGCCATTTTCTAATGTAACACTCAGAGTAAACAGGGTTGTTCTGCAGAAAAAGAAAGAAATATCCCAAAATCAGACATGCCGACTGCACATTGTCTTATTCCAAAGTAGGCAACAGAGCATCGTCAGTAACAAAAACAATGAACTATATGTCGGTTAACTATGTTATTTATTTGTTTTTGGGTCTGTTTCTGTCTTTCCACGGTATAAATTAGTGTGTCTACGAGCAGAAAACAACATAGGCAAATGTGACTTGTAACCTTACAACCAGGGTTTCGAGTTATAATCTGAGTTTTATGGGGTCTTTAAAACTAACGCAGCGTGTGCACACACACACACACACCCTCAGACCCCCCTCCTTATGGGAGCTCAGCTTCCATTGGCTCCCACATAACTCGAACCCTGCTTACATCCCTACGACATGTTTCCTGCGGAGAAGGACACCGACTAGAGTTTTTCAGCTAAATGGAAAATAATTACGCTGACCAGCAAAGCCCTGAGTGACTACCTTGCATTCAGCTAAGATCTTGTAACACTGTACATGGGAAATATGGTATATATAAGCTCTACTGCTATTTCAGTTAAGTTCCCTATGAGGGCTGTAAGTAATATTGCTCCATGATGCTGTGACCTGCCCAGTTGAGACCCAGGTATGTAACATTCATACTGTATTTAAGATGACTGCTTTTTTGTACATTTTGCAGTTGAATTCACTGGAAACGGGCAGAGCGAGCAGCGTATGAAGAAAAATGTTCAGCATGAGTGGAAAACCACTTGCAAAAAGGATTTCACCTGAGTAAATGATGGACAGAAAAGAAGACAAAGCACTTATCCTTGTCCTTATTAAAGCACAACATTGGTATTTTTCAACTTGGACACTATTCTAGTTTAGCCTTAGTGACTAATGGGTTAACATTTCTTTTAAATTGGTCATAGGGAGAACGCTGCAGACAGCAGACATGAGGAAGGCTACACACATCCATTTTATCTGCCTTCCATCAAGCTCACAATTCAAGATTTGTGTTTTTACATATAGAGCTGAAGACCATCTCATCTGCTCTTTGTCTCGCCTCATACTTCCATTGTGTATTTTTAAGATCTGTTATTTAGGTTTAACTGTTATAGATTGTACTGTTTTCGGGTGTTGCGATATAATAAATAAATGTACTTAAATGCTTGCTTTTGGCAATGGCCGGTTCAGAATGTTATTATTATTATTACGTCTCACAACATTATGTAAGGACAGAGAAATAAAATGTCTTTAACACTCACTTGATGCCGCTTGGTGTGCTGGTGTTGTCAGAGTTTGTTTTGTTGGAGTAAAGAAAGTGTAGCTTAGTGTTATCTTACAGATTTTAACATCATGGCTGCTGTTTTTGACAATGTGGATGTGACAAGATTTCAGATGGAGACATTTCCGGGCTAACAGACCAGATCAAGTGAAAGAAAAACGTTTTTATTCACTGAATGGTCCTTTCCATAATGCTGTCAGACACTTAAAAGAATAATATTTCACAATATGAGCATGTCAGTGGCCAAAAAGCACTTCAAGTAGAAATTAGACCCTCCAGAAAAACGCGATTCTGCGATCGCAGAATTTACCGCATAATCAGCAAAATGGCGCAGATTTTTAAAATCCCGCATATTTATCAAAAGGCCGCATAATCCCCGCATTTTTCCACACAAAATTGAGGAAAAAAAAGTTAACTCGTCTTGACGTGACGTCATCAGCTCGCGCATCACAGAATGTAAACAACACTGTATAGAGTGAACGTGTGGAGCTCACACGATAGAGAAAACACCAAGATGAAAAAAATCTAATCCATCTCATTTACCGACGAACATTTCAACTAAAGACCGGGCAAAAAGTGGGGGGAAACTATTCTGCACCCCGTGCAACTGTGTGTTGGAGCATAAGAGAAAATCGACGGTGACGACCCACTTTGATTCATTCAAACATTCGAAAATGCTTTCTGCTGCTGCGGACAAGAAAGCCAAACGACTCACGCTCACCGAGGCATCAACCTCCAAAACCCTTTCGAGGGCTACAAGAAACGAAGTGAGTTGCCTACAAGATTGAAGCTGGTCAGTGTGTGTGTGTGTGTGTGTGTGTGTGTGTGTGTGTGTGTGAGAATGAGGCGGCGAAGTGTATGTGTGTGTGTGTGTGTGTGTGAGATTAAAATAGCCCAATTGCTTTTACAATAAATAAACATTGAATGTGTTTAATTGAATAGTAAAAGGGTTAAACGTTAGTGGCAGGTTGTGTGTGAGAGAGAATAAATAAGACAGCTCAATATTTAAAAAAATTGTTATTCTTTTTCCCCGCATATTTAGCATATTTCGCAACTTTCCGCATATTTCGCAACTTCCCGCAATTTCACCGCATAAAATCACATAAAACCCCGCATATTTAATCGCATAATCAAGGATTTTAGCCCGCATAATCAAGGATTTTATCCCGCATAATCAAGGATTTTAGCCCGCATAATCAAGGATTTTAGCCCGCATAATCAAGGATTTTTGCCCGCGTTTTTCTGGAAGGTCTAAGAAATACACTGACAGTGGTTGATTTACGGGAAGGATAACATTGCAGCGCTCTCCCTGCACGACCAATATTAAAATATTGTTTTCCCCATTAGTCACTTAGATACAAAACCATGACCTTGTTGAAAAATATCAGTTATACTTTAAGCACAAGTGATTTTCGTGACCACGTTTCAGGCAATCCTCTACACTCCGATATAAAACCTATATAGGAGGTTTCAGAGCTGCCACAAACAATGCTACTCCACCATCTCCTTGTTATGAAAGCATCTTATCTCTACACTTAAACAACTGCTAGAGAACATAAGATGAACAATCACTCAATAATTCTCTTTCCAACACATTGTTGTGCTTTCACATCATGCAAGTAATTTTTTATATATATTGTTGTTCACAAATAAACAAAAAGTACCACCTTTCGATAACGTTTTTAAAAGATCTTCTCCTGATATAGGCGAAGGTAGACGTAGTTGTCATTAAAATACAACATAATAAAGCCCTTTTTGCACTATTGTTATAAAAGTAATGTAAAAGATAAGGCCCCCTGTGTGCATTATTCCCAAGAATCAACGTACAACACAACAAGTGTAGGACCGTCGTACATACAGAGTGAAAGTAGGACACACCTAGCTCGCATTTTTTCATTTTGTTTATTTTTCAGAGAGGTGGAGGATCTGTGGTGTCCTTGCTGAGCGGCTGTAAGGTGAACTAGTGATATGTCATTTTGATGATTGCTTTAAAGTTTCAGGTGTTTTTTTTTGGCCGCCTCACCTCAGAGAGCGAGGCTACACGTCTGTGTGTGAAACGGCCTGGATGGCTTCTTCAGGCAGGAGGGACGGATCGCTTAGGATGGACGTGTTTGTGCTCAGCTTGCGAAGAGTACTCAGCACCACTAAAAAAACAAAACAAGAAACTGCATTTTAGTTACCAAAACTGGACTGTAAAACAACATTTTCTTTACAAGATACAACTGTATCTGTATGGATGTACTTGATTAAAAAATGATTTGGAAGCTCATTACTTACTAACTATGACTGACATATTTGTGGTTACTTGGTGGGAGGTGATGCTTGGTCTATTTGGAAAAAGGTTAATGTTGGCTGTTATTTTGCATACTCTGAGCAAATGTGTCATCTAAAAAGACTTTCTTTTATGACTGCTGAATTTAATATTTGCATTTTTTCCAGAATGCATAAGAGCCCTGTTTTTCATGCCAAGGACAGTGACTCAGGGGAAATTTAAAACCTGTCTCATAACCAAGCAGATCTGAATGATTACATTTGAGGGGGCAGTCCAACCTGTAATGGAGTAAAACAGTGGAACGATAGCTTTTTGGATTATCTCTCCCAATTGTTTTCTGTTAGATTGTTCTGTTTGTTTCTAAGCCCGATAGTAGAACAAACTATTGGGGCATTTGGCCTTTTTGGAGGTTTGCTTTATCTGAGTTTAGTTTTAGTTCTTTACTATTTCCTGCAGCAGTGCAGGCCCAGCCTCCAGCGAAAGGCTAAAACTGCGACTTTACTGATAGAAATCTTTGACGTCACCATTATCAGATCCAAGTGTCAAAGTAACACTGAGTCAGCAATACAAAAGTATTTTTTGAAATGGGAGGAAAAAAACAATTAGAAAGTGATTTTACACATCAATGGAAAGTTAGATTCACAGTTACATTTTCTGTCATGGCATGACTGATTGATGACTACATGAAAAAAATGAGACCTTGACAGTTAGCAGGTTTTTAACCATTACACACTGTAATGATCTAACACTTTGCAGTTAGAACAAAACTGAACTGCAAATGCTCTGACTATTGATCTGTTTTTTTGCAACCATATGCCCCTTTGCAAATGTATGAATGATTCAGACTAAGTTATCAAACAGTAAGTCATTTTCTGTGTAATGTCCAATTGAGCACATGTGTGAACAGATCTCCGCTCATTGTCCGGAGATTTCGCGGTAAGGAAGTGGGCTTTTTGATTTTCTTTGTCGGCTAGAACACAACCGGATGCAAACAAATATCTAAGGGTGAATAAAAGTGGTCATTTACATAAACTGGAGAGAGATTAGGAAATGTTTTTCTGTAACTGCCGAACTAAAGACAAATTCAAGGAACAGCAAGAGATGGTGTTGTTAATGACCAATTCAAGAACAGTTATGTGACCGTTGTGTATTCCGTGCCTCCTGCAGGCTCTACCAAAGCGCAACCACTTTCTTAAACTGAACGTAGTGTTTCCAGTAAGTGAGTATGGGTCTGACAGACATCTCCTGCTTTGTGATAACATGATAACCTGGATATTAATGGGAGTACATGAGGAAAAACTGCGATAGAGTAAGAAGGCTTGTGATGTATAAAATATCTGTTCTTCTGGATTTCCACCTGATAGTCCTTTACTTACTGGGTCTGAGCACTGGGAGGGAGCAGTGACGATCGACCCACTGCAACGTGGTCTGACACAGCTCTGCTCTGCTTGTGGTTGACACCATCTCATTGAATGAATCAAACAGAGGCTTGATAATGATGCTAAACTATAAATGGATGATGGTCAAGGATCGATTACACTACAGAGTGAGACAAAAACTATTCTGCCTGACCAACTGTAAGAGCGCAAGACTGTAACATTAACATATCAGAGATAATTACTGCACCTGATAGCAAATACATGGCTTCTGCATTTGTTAAAAAACAAAGCAATTTCCCTTCCTAAATACAGTGTCTTGTACAACTTAATGTACATTTTTGGTTATATACACCTTACCTAGGTATGGAAGCCCAGAGAGACAAGTGGCTAAACAGATCTTGTGATCCATTTTCTAGGTTTAATCTTAATTAATGGTTGCCCCTGTGCTCATGACTAAAGAAAAAAAGGCAACAAAAGCCAATGTAAAATCATTCATGTTTTCTCCATTTTAAATGTCTCTATTCACCCATATATTGTGGGTTAGTAAGGTGAACTTGCAACATCACTGTTCATTGAAAATAAAAACTCACGTGGTAGAAAATATGAATGATCTTAGGTTTCTTGAACATGGTGTAGTGGTGCACTTCAGCCTCTTGTGGCCTGAATGAGTAAAATAATAAAAAACATTTGGCAAAATAGTTTGTTTTGATGACTGAAAGATGTCTTGGTCCAATCTTTGTTCAACCTTCTTTATAGATGAAACAAAAACAGCTAATAAAGATCATCTTCGCACACCTGTTCTTCAGTCATAAACACAGGACAGTAAACTATTTAGATCAGACTTAGAAAATTGTTCACCAGAATTGTTCTTCTTGCATCTCACTGAGCCATATTAAGGCTACTAAATGAAGTTGAAGAGGTCTGTATATAACCTGGACTTAAAGTAGATTGCTTGTCCTCAACAGCCATTGGAAGATTTTAAAAATGTTAAATGTAAATTGTCCTCTGTTATTAATAAGCAGCAATATGCATCAGCCGCGTTATGTAAGGATACAATCCAGAACTTCCAGTTCTGCAGAGTGCGGTTCTTCACATATTCTTTGAACCTCTCCTGCATGTGTTCGAAGCGGTTCCTCCTGACGGGCACCCCTGTCGCAGGCAGCTGCTCCTGACACGAGCTGTGGTTGAGCGGAAACATTTGAGTGGTAATCAGTTAGGTATCTGTTCAACTTTTGTATATCAGACGAGAAGTGAAGCATATAGAATGATTTGAAATACTTAATGGAGGCGTTGAGCTCCTCTATCTCCTCTCGTAGTCTTTTGACCTCCTCCTGCATCTGCTGCCTCTCCTGCTGGAGCTTCCCAATGTGATCCACAGTCTTTTGCAACGTGATGGCATTACTGATCTAAACACAACGCAGTGATAATGAATATCATAAGGCAGATTGCAAAGTAAATGTGTATAAACTATATATAGCAACATGAACAACAATAATGGTATCCTGAAAAATAACTAACGATGAGTTTCATTATCCACTAACCGACATATTCTTGATTAATAGTTTTGATATATAAAAAGAAAAGATATTCAGTTTGATATTATAAACACAACATATATTCTTTATGACAAATGATTGTAATGAATAATCCTTAGATAAAAATGTGTATTTCAAACGATTAACAGATAAATCAACTACTCATTGCAGCTCTAGACCTGCATCTGTTGCAGAGGTTTTAATAAGACACAGGTGTAAACACTTACATTGGATTGGGACTTTAAAGTAGGGATCAGGTTGCAGAGTGTTTTATAGCCAATATTTATATTTGATCGTCTCTTTTGCTCAGCAGATATGTGTGTTGTCCTTCGGCTCTGTCACACAACAGCAGTGAAAATATTAGGCAGGCTTACTGAGATTGTATCATGGGTTACAGAGGAAAAAGTCAAAATGCTACTTATGTATAAACAGGGTTATACAATTGTCAAGGGATTTAATCCAGCCTTTCTTAATTCATTTTCAGCATTGGGATTGCCCTTTTCATGCTTTAACACAAATTGTCATTTTTTTATACATTGCAAATATGTTTTCATTAAGTGTCCCAAGTCTGCGAGAGGCCAAAATGTCATTCAATATTCATATCCACACACACCATATATTTAGCATGAATGCAAATAAACGGGTTAATGTTAAGAAACAATGACGCATAAACACAAACCTGGTTTTGTTCAATCTTCACCAACGTTACAGTGCTGCTGCTGACCAGCGACTGGGGACTAGGAGCTTGATCTAACCCACACGGGGATCCCTGACCTGATCCTGGCTGACTGTGACCTGGAGAGAACAAAAACAAACCAACTTGTAACGAGTTGTGGGTCAACACTTAAGATTTTCTTTTTTGGAGCTTTATTCTCACCGGCACTGGAGGAGGCTTTTTGATTTTTGCGGTTAGAAGACTTTTCTTTGGGGACTATCAGTTGTGGCGACTTGTGAGACACAACGTGAAATCCAGGAGCCTGAGATGCAGGAAAAGAGAACAAATTGGCAGGATAAAAAAAAAAGAGGACAGAGAAGTAAAAAAATATGACTTCACTCTGATCCTTAGTAAGGTTTGTATTTTACATTCATGCATTACCAACGACAGGAAAATAACTATAAAATGTAAACGTTGCCGTTTTTAAAATGTTCCATTTGCAACTCAAATCTCTTTTGAGGATGAGACATCAAGTTTAAGTAAAATCTCCTGTATATATAAAAGGTTAATAAAAAAAATAAAGGCCCACAGAGGAATAAGAGCTGAAAACATACCCCTCCAAGTTGAGAAGGAGTGATGACTACTCCAGTATTATGGACGTCTGCTTTCAGAGGTGTTGGTGTAACAATAACAGCGTTGGCATGACCTGGGAAAGGGGCTGAGAGGATGAACATTGACAGTGAGGCGCTGCTGGATGACTTTTATGTGCATTCATACGTGAACATCTATTCAGGAGTTATCATTTTTGACATGCTGCCACTTCCTTTCTTCCTCAGGGGATTTTGCAGAAAATAAACTATGTGGTGATTAACATTAGTCTGTACAAGTTTCATTGTACGTTGACTATGTAATGCAACCAATTGTTGTACAAGTTATTTATTATATTAGCTCTATTAAGTATTTCAACATTCGTATGGTTCTAGTATCTTGAATAATGTTTTTTAAATGTGTTTCAGATTTTAATGAAAAAACAATATTAAAGAAATAACATGGTATTTATTTGCTACAGAAATTATTTTCCTCGTTTTTTTTTAACGGTAATAAATTCATAGGAAATGTACTTGCGTACACTTCAGTGCTTACAAAAGGCATCATTGTGGCCTAAACTACAGTGACTACAACATTGTGAATCAAAATACTGAATAAGAAAGGCTTGAGCGACATTTTGTGTAATTTAAGTTAAAATGACACAGCTCCACTGACAAATCAACAAGGTAAAATGCACATTTTCTCGAAATGCAGAAGCAATGTCTTGATTTTGAGTTGAGAAACAACAGACCTGTGAGGATGAGGTGGGAGGTGGGGAGGGTGTTAGCAGGAGCAATCCTTTGCACAGGGCGATTTTTGTTGGAACTGGACGACTGAAAGGGGCGAGGCAGGACAAAAGTCTGAGGGTGCCTGACAGGAAGGGCCGGTAATGGAGCCAAGGACTGCAGTTGGGAAGGGGGAGGCGGTGCAGATATGGAGTTATACTCTGAGGCCTGGCTGAAGGTGGAGGCTGCATCGCTGAGTGGGACTGTAGAGGGGGCGGTGTGCGTCTCATCCAGCGCTGAGGTATTGTCCAGCGGTGAGGGAACCATCGAAGCTGGTGCTGAGGTCAAGTCCTGACCAGAAAGGCACTGCAAAAACGGATCCTCGCTTAATGGCTGAGAGACTGAGGAAACCACTCTTGGATCACAGGGCGCCACCTGCCCAGGAAATAGAGGCATGTAGTTTCTTGCATAGGCAGAATCAGGATCACCACCCCCAGCACCTCCTGTTGGACTGCTTTGACTGGCCATGGGAGAGGGGATGGGCAGAGGGCCAGGAGGGGATATGTGGTTGCTCGTGAGCATGCAGGACATTAACTGGGTCTGATAAGGAATGACAAAGGGAAAAGAAACAAACAAAATGCAATAAGAAAAGAGATACAATTCTGTGTAAGTTCATAAAATATGTACATTTCATTTTTGTGCTAGTTAAGATTATGACAACAAAAGGGTTTTTACACACTCTGACCCCGTGTCTACATCGCAAATGAAGCGACTCTATACCGCTTCCATCGGAGCATTTCAAAGTGTCAAAGGGTAAAGGGACTTCCCATCCACAATACAGAATCAACCAATAAAGAGGGAAGGGTAAACAGAAGATAATTGTGGAAACATTTCTGTCAAACTAAAGCATTTGTGTCAGTGTTCACTTTCTATTACATTCTATAGACAGTTCAGGCAGATGCAAAATGCCTTTACCACTAAATAAAAGAGGCCACTATTTCCCCTCCACTGTCTTTAAGTGAGTTTAAGAATTCTTTGTTTAATGAAGTTCATTTGTTAATCTAGGTTCAGGAGCATGGCCACGCCTCAACCCCATCGCTAATCACGGCTAACTCTTTTTATATCCGGCCAGCATCCGGCAACCGCTTGACAGGCAGACCGCGATTCACGCCATGCGTCATCACGGTTCAAAACATCTTTAGACGCTACTACTAAAGCTTTAAACTCACCATGGATCCCGAATTGCTGATCAACCGGCCGGAGTCATACGAAGATCCATGCAACGATCTTTTAGAAACCGGTTATCCGCCATCTACGGCACAGCAGTCGGATCACAGCCAAGCATCCGAAAGGAGCCGCTTGTCCTCGGCCGTCAGTATCCCACACACCAGCCGTCACTTCCACTCCCTAACACATCTCATATCTGCCACAACCTTCAGTCCGCTTTAAAAGAACCTCACACTGTCGATATCTTACTGGCTACAGAAATCGAAGAAGGATTCATGATAGGCCCATTTGATAATCCTCCCTTTCCCATGTTTCACAGACTCCCCTACCTCCTCCATCTTCTCGACGATCACCCTGGACTCAATGTCATTCCAACCTTCTCTACCCTCAGAGAAAATACAAAGCATCACTCTTCTCCTGTTAAATTACATGCAGGCAGACAAATGCACGAAACGTCAACTGTTAGCCCTCCTCGGCCACCTAAATTACAACCATTCGCATAACACCACAAGCAAAACCTTTCTTGTCAAACCTGCTGAACAAAGTTGCATCTGTCCCCTCCATCCACGATCAATTGGTTCTAGACGATGCTTGCCAAATGCATCTCTGGCAACATTTCTTGTCTTCATGGAATGGCATCTCCTTCTTTTATGACGATTTCATCACCAAACCCGAGGATATTCAACTCTTCACGGACGCAGCTCCTTCTGTAGGCTTCGGCGGCTACTATGCAGGGAGATGGTTCTCTTCCGCCTGGAGTTCATAGCTCTCAATTCACAGGTGCTCTCTCCTTCATCTACACTTCACAAACTGTACCCAATCATCATAGCTTCCATTATTTGGGGGCACGAATGGTCAAGGAAGCCATACTCGTCTACACCGATAACAGTGCAGTCTTAGAGATCCTTAACAAAGGCCGATCTCGTTCCCTGGTCATCATGCAGTTCCAGCCCAAACTCACTTTAATCTCAGCTCAACACACATTCCAGGTCATCAGAATAGCATCTCTGAGTCTGTGTCTTGTTTCAGAAATTCTGAAACTTGGCCCCAGAATGGGATCTTCATCCCATACCAGTCCCACCATTTTCAGCAAAAACATTCAATTAAGTCCACAACTGGAAATGCTCTCTCACTCTTCACGGGAAGCCATCCTCAACAGCCTTGCCCCAAGCACCATGTCAGCGTATCTTACAGGTTGGAATTGCTTTAAGGCATATCACGGCACATACCAGCTACCATTCCACACTTTGGACGTCATATCCATCTGTAATTTCATTACCCTGTCATTCCATCCGGAAATGCCAGACCACCACCACTCAGACCTACTTGGCAGGAATCAACTTCTTTATAAAAATAGCCAGTGGCCAACAATGTCCTTCCACGTCCCATTTCTGATCAAAGGCTTGCGTAAGCAGGAACCCTCCCTCACCGCCAAACGACTGCCACTCACTTCTGACCTTCTCAGCCTCTGCAAACATCCTGCGTATTTCTGGGATATTCTAAGAACATTAGTCTAGCCATTCCTTCCAAATCGGTGCAGCGTCCACATCGGTGTAGCGTCCACAGCGGCGAGACTGGGCATCTTCGATCAAACCATCCAGGTCCTCGACCACTGGTTATCCCAAGAAAAACACGCTTTCATCTGCAACAATCTAAACGATCTCAGACATGCACACGCTCAACTCAGCTCCATTTAATCTGATTCTATTGGGGGCCCGTAATCAGCCCGAGCGGATCATGCCGGTACTACAGGGAGAACATCAGAAAGGATGATGGCATGAAATAAAAGCAAAATTAATTTTAAATGTTTTGGATTCTAGAAAGGAAAATAAGTTGAATGTTAAGCAGAGGAATAAGTAATGTATGAAAAGTGCTATGTGAATACATTTTAGTAATATTATGTTACATAGTTGTGTTGTGTAACTACATTAAGACAGAAACATGTTAGAAGATGTGACAAATGTGACCCGCTCTATCGAAATCAGTCGGAAGTCGCAACGGCTCATTTCAAAATAAACGTGGATTTGCATAAAAATAATAGTTTTTCGGGGTGTGGGTGTTTTGTTTGATTATATTAACTAAACAAAGTCTTGGCTTTCAGAATATGAAACTTTTATTTCCAAAATCACACGATAAAGACATTTTTGAAGCTTGTAATCCATACGAAAATATTTTCCGTCCGCATTACTTTGATCATTTATTAGCCGCTAATAATCAATCAGATCGATGGATTCCAGAGAAGAGGAAACTTTGAAGGCCTTTTTCTCAAAATGATGACTCGGTGAAAGTCATTATATAATGTGACATATTTTGCTTAATAAAAAAGAACAAAAACAATCCTGATATCATTAGAAAGCTAGGAATCTCCTCTTTCCAACAGTGTACATAACTCAAAATGTGTCTTCGGGTCAATGCGACCGAATTCGATAGAGCAAGTCACAAATATCCTCATCAATTGACCAAAAACACAAACAAATTGAGGAAAAATAACAGTCGTTGGACAAATCTCCTGCTGGTGGTGTGTGTTAGGGGATGTGGCTTTAAGTGTGTTTACCTGGGACCGAGAGCTGCTGCTGGGTAGAGGGGTGACAGATGGTGCAGTGGGTAAAACAGAGGGGAAGACGGGCGGACGGAGGCTGTGAAATAAGTCTGGAACAAGAGTCTCTATGTTAGCTAGAGGTTAGTAAAACCACACTACTTTGTGCGTTAGGCTAAGCAAACTGCTTTTCCAGAGTTACTAGAACATGTGCGTTGATTCCTGTAAAGTGTGTGTGCACCACTACTGCAGCTACAGGTGGTGCCTTACTCCTACCTTGCAGTGGATCAAAGGAGTCCATGAAGTCTAGGTTAGGTTGTAAAGGGATGAGTCCAGGTTGGATCATGTCTGCGTTCCCAGCATGGGCTGTAGAAGGTAAAGAGGCAGAGATAAGGAGAGGAGGGGGAATACAAAGTAAATTACCAATAAGTAAAGCAATAGTATCCCTCCAAAATGATCATTTGTACATCTCTTACTTACCCTGTGTTACCTTGAATCAGAAATCGGAGTAAAGACTTGATACATGAAAATAATATTAGGGCCGTTTTAACCGCATCAATACTATATCAAAACATACATGTTTAAACTCTCATACATCACATTTCTAAAACACTTTAGACTCGCACAGACAAGAAGCATGCCTGTGCATGAGTTTTAAATAGGAAGGTTTTAGCTAAATACATGTGTTTGGGAAGCAGTGAGCATATGAGTGGATTAATTAAACTTGGAAACAGTTTGGACATAGTCTCAAAATATTTATTTCTTAATAACAATACCAGTTTTGAGATTTGTATTTACTAAGTTTTGCTGTTATTAAACCCGGCCACTATAAGTAATCAAGTTCAGAAATTCTTCAAGTCTTTAATGTTTTTTTCAACAGTTCTGGGTAACACAGGGGGTTAATATTCCTTTAAATTACTGAGAAAGTAGGAGACAATAAAAATCTATTTATGATGTCTTTACCACATAAAATACAATGCTTTTCTCACCAATCTCCCTTGGATTAGGCCATGCTATGTGCTGGTGCGAGGCCAAGGTTGAGAACAACGTGTCTGAAAACTCAGACATCAGAACATCCATGTCAAAGAGGGGGTCCATCTCCATGGGGGCCGGCATTTCATTATGCCTACGAGGCACACGGCGTACAGCAGTCTCTTCATCCTGATAAAATGAGACACGGAGCATGTCTGGAGAGACTTCCCCAAACAGCGAAAACTGCTCCTCGGGTCCCTTTGGGTGTTCAAAATGCAACCAGCAAGCCAGTTAATGACACACAAGCATGCAGTGTTCAGTACAGCAAGCATGGGATACACTAAACTATAAACAACACTTTGTATCCACACGTCATGCACTAGAAACACATTTATAAATGCATATATATACAAAATATTTTACTCTGACAGCAAGATCAATTAAGTGAAACTAGTCAATAGGAATTTGTTTATATCGCTAGGTTTATCCATTGAAAGGTATGTCATAATGTGAGGGTGACTGGGTTAGCATGGGTTAATTCATGTTGGAGCTAAAAGCACTTTGGTGGGTTGAACATGATGCAGTTTTACATACCTTAAGTAAGCTTGAGAGGTCATCATCCTTGTGCTTTTGTAACTATAAAAGAGATAGATATTAATGTTAATGAGCAGTGAAACATATAGGATTACGTACAGAATACCCAGTATCTCTCTGAACCATTACAGAGCCTTTATATACACAATTGAAAAATAGAATACCCTTTTTTTAAAGTATGTTCTCCACTTGTGGTATTCTCTGATGACAATTTCAATTCTTCTTTTCAAGCATTTCCCCTCTGTGGCAATGCCCTTCAAAAAAAGAGGGAGATGGGGAATAATTGAAGTTACAAGTGAAACATAAATACAAGTGTTTAAGAGAGAACATAAACAAATGAATGGAGGAATTCAGTGACAAGAAACAACACAACAAAGTTTGAATTGCCGTTGCGTACATCGTCCTCTGCAGGACGATGGACGTCCAAGTCCATGTTTCCATCCAGGGGAGTTGCAAAGTGACACACAGGATTCTCCCTTCTCTCCACATCTGGGGGCAGAAAAACAACTTCCATGTCACCCCAGGTGAAATGCACAGTGGTTGTTATTCATACTGTTGAATTACATTAACAATTAGGGATGAGACAATAGGATTATATGCCAATTGCCAATTTGCTGTCATGGCGGAGCAGTGACATGAAGAGCTTAATTTACAAATAAATACAAGAATTATCATGTAAAACTTAACAGACTCAAACAATGTTGCCATTCATTTATGCAGAGGGTTTTATTGTGTTTTACGATTGCCTTATTTCAGATGTTTTGACACTTAGGTACTTAACACAAAAGTGTCTGTGTAAAATAACTAACAGTCACTGTAACCAATCCACTCGTGGCATGTAAACGAACAATAATATTGCAGCAAGTTGCGAACAGGGTTCACATATGATCTTAAAATCATGAAAAACAAAACCCAGTTAATCATTTTACAGATAATGTTGCGAGTTCTGTTAGTTTGTTATAAACCAAACGTATTAACCAAGAAGAAAAGTAAAGCGTTGATCCTGACGTCTTCTCGCCCCAGCTTGATGAAAGAGATGTTAAAATTCATGTCATATATAGGTGACCTATCATGCAAAATGCACTTTTGTACGTCTTTTATACATGAATATGTGTCCCCGGTGTTCCAGGGAACTCACCAAGTGTCAGAAAACACAACCCTCTCTATTTTCCTCCATACCCAAATCTCTTAAAAAGGGGCTGCAACGGATCTGATACAGACTGATCCAGATTTGAACACTTCTATGACGTCAGAAGTGGCGCTACGGCTATTGGGCCAACTCCACCAATCAGGAGGAGACAGCCACGGACATTGCCGTTCGAAATAGATGCTGTAGTACATATGCCAGGCCTGTAGATGGTGCTGTTCTCACAGAATCAGCCCATGCAAAGACAGTGTTAAATTGAGCGAAATGAGGAATGGCTAAAATGCATGATCTGTTTGGTATTTTGAAAAATAAAAAGTATAAATATGCCTTATATAGGTATGGTCCTACACTATATTATTCAAATATAGCATGATAGGTCCACTTTAAACTAAATACTAACAATGCAGTGTAGACGCTAGGGCTGCTCGATTATGGCAAAAATCATAATCTCGATGATTTGGGTCAATAATTGATATCACGATTATTCATTTACTTTGAAAACATGAATTTATTGAAAAAAAAATGTGAACAGTATGTTTTTAACAGTTACATTACCCGGAACTTTAAGTATAATTCAACTGAAAAACCAATAAAAAGATCAATAAAAAATCAAATAATCGTTTTTATTTCGATTATGTTGTTTTCATAATCGTTGCAAGCCAAAATCGTAATTGCGATTAAAATACGATTAATTGAGCAGCCCTAGTACACGCTCTATGGAAGACAAATGAAAGTTGAACTCTTACAGTGCATATACCAGGCTCTCCATATGGCGTTGTTGAGACGGATCTTGTCTCTCCAAAGCAGTTTTAGACCTTTGAAGTTTTTCCATTTGGGAGATACCAACTTCCCACTGAAAAGACAAGGACATGACACAAGTTATTTTATGATACACAATTGTTGGCTTACTTGCACAAGTTCATTAATAGCTCAATAATAATTAAAACGTTCAAAGATCTTAATCCTCAGCAGAATAATCCTTATTCTATTCTTGCTTGTGGAGGATAAAAAACCTTTTCAACAGATTAAAAGACTTATTCTAGCACCCTACAAAAACACCTTATCTGAGAATATTAAAAAAGTTTGTTTTATCAGTAATCTTATATGCTCTATTTTGTTAGGGATGACGGGATTACAACATGAAGCAGCAGGAAAAAATGTTTTGTCTCTCCCAGAGGCTTTTAAAAAGTCACTTTGAACCTTGTCAATTACTTTAACCATTAATAAGAAAGAGAATGAGGCTAGCTCGCTGTAACACTGCTCCAGCATCCATCACTCAGTAAAAGGTAAGATAGCACGGCTTAGTAACAGGAGTTCCATGTCTGATGACGGACTTATCTGAAGGTGGCTTCTCATACCAGTACACTAAGCCCTGGAAGAATGCCTCTAATAAAAATGACACATTGTACATTCTGTTCTTGCTTCAGGAACAGAACAACGTTAAACTCTACCCTGAGGATCTCAATGTATTCAGTCTATGGTGTACACATGACTTAAAACAAAAAAGGTTGCTTGCACTGGCAGTGCAACGAAAAGACCTCCAGAGATAAAGCAAGCAAAACAAACAAGCATCTGCCAAGGCCACGCTCAAGTAAGATTGATAACTACAAGTTTGATATGGAAACAACTGAAGTTTAGAGTCAACTGAACAGAGAGCTAACACACGTGCACTATCAAATGAAATCAAGGCCTCATCGGAGGGATTCATCACTATTATGGTTACAGTATGTGAAACTTTTTATTACAGCACAGTGGCATTACGTAACCAAAGCTGTGGGCGGTCTGATAAAAAAAAAGTGTTTTTAAGTCAAACAGACTATAATAAAAAAATGAGTTGCAACGTGTTGGATTAAAAGTATGTTGCCTAAAGAATGCTGAGTGTATTATTATGAATGGATCATAACAGTTATATGCACCGACATTTTAAAATGTTTGTCAAATAACATGACTTTAGTTTAGGTTTTCTCATTTAAAATCTGCTTAGATAGGGAAATGTTTACCACGATCCAAAAGGGTGAGCTCAGAGTTCCCCTCTTTCCTTCCTTCCTCTTCCTGTCCAGCCTTTCCCTGTTGTCATTTATGTGCTTCATTTTTTTATGAATACTGTTTAAAAAGCTTTTCCAATAAGTAAGCGGGTAGTACAATTTGAACAGAGAAAAAGCTGTATTTTACAGATCCCCTGATGTTCTTGTTGTTATTAAAGACTCTTCATGTACGTACATAGTCATCACTTGAGTTCAAAACAACAGCAGAACAGTAACTGGTAGTAATGCTCTCCTAGTCTATAAATAGTTGAATCCAAGTTGGTGCCATTTGCAAAGTCATAGGGAATCCCCTGAGCAGCTGGTTCTGTAGCCCAGTAGAGTAACTAGATTAACTACACTACAGTAAACACAGAATCATGGGTACGAGGGTTAAGGTACAAAGACTATGGATAGGTACCTCACATTAAGCCCATTTACAAACAATCATCTTAAATGTGAAAAAGCCTGACTGAACAAGTCCTGAACAGTGCCTGCTGCCAGTGTTTCAACACTATCTAGACAAAGCAGTATCTCTCTCTGCCATGAGAGAAGCCCTTGTCTTTTGGTGCCAAAGCTCTCATTGCATCTAGTTTTGGCACAACACCACCGAACATGAAAGTTAGTTCCTGGTTGCTTGTTTAAATCGTTCCAACCCAAGTTAGAACAATGATCTCTCTTTTTAAGAGCAACGAGAGTGTGATCTGAGTTTATCAGGCCGTGTCACCAGTCCTCATGTCCCAATAAAAGAGTACCACATGACATTTACTACTAGTACTATACTGAAGTATAAACACGAAGTGATTTGCAATTGTCTGTATATCTCTAAATGATATACTATCATATGTATATACAGTATAGTACTATAAACCTATATACCTGCTACTGCAGTATTTTTGACCTTTTAAAAAGAACATTTTATAGAGAATTTGTTATATTGTTTATATTTGATATGCTATTTTTAATTTAATTTTAATTTTTAATTGTCAACTCTATTCAGCTTCTTAAGTATTTGTATTTTAATGTTGAACACACTGACCCTGTAACTAAATAATTTGGGATTGATAAAGTATCTATCTATCTATCTATCTTTACTTGAGTGTTCCCATTTTAGGCTACTTAATGCAAAATAAAAATAATATGTTTTTAAAACAAAAACATTTGATAAGATCATTTAAAAAGGGTTTTACAACTTGTTTGGCTCGGGACCCATTTCAGATGTATATGTATTGTTAGCATTTCCTCTTAAAATGGTTATTTTTAAATAACTGCTTGGGGCCCGAAGAAAGAAAATTGAATGCATTTTATCGGATGATATGAAATGATGTACAACCGCAGATTTATTAGCGGTTATACATCTGTATTACATCCTATACTTAGGTAGAATTGAGTGCAGCACTTGTGCTTGAGTATGCTTACTAGTGGTATACCTACTCTGTGGTATTGGTACTCATATACATTGTATTTAAAGATGTTTCCCTTGACCAGAATCATGAGTGGTCAAGCAGGAAGTGACACTAAGAGGAGTGACATTGCTGGCCTCGGGACAGCAATTATTGTCCGATCCCTTTCCTTAATGTTCTGATGTGAACAGGGTTGAAGAGGTAACATGAATGGTTATACGGGGGGGTTGAGATGTGTTATTATTACAATAACATACCTGTACGCTAGAGTCATGCATTCAAAGAGTTTGGTCAGTGAAGCATCTATGGAGAGGTGGGACATGCTCGCCTTCCCAAAATGATAAGTTTGACAGGTCTGTTTGTTGACAGTGTCGAAGTCGTAGCCCTTCTTCGGAGGGTGCTCGATGTGCGGCGAAGACACCATGAAGTGTCCGCTGTGGATGACCTGGTTCTCCAGTCCGTCCGCCCTGATCAGCAGACCCGGTGGAGGCTCCTCCGCATCCGAGTCTTCATCTTGACCCTGCTTTATGATCGGCGGAGGGCGCCGGTATTTGTACCGTAAAGACATCCCTCTCCGTCTGTAACTCACCACACAAATAGCTAACGTTAGCCAGCAAGCTAGGACAATAAAACTCTCTTTTTCATGAGGCTTGGCAGTTTCAGCCTGACTCCCCGTTAGAGTTTTTCAACGTCATGCTGCGGAGTCCTGTTGATCCGTTGCGACGATTGTAATGAAATGCCTAAGTTAACTTGTTGTTGTCTTAAATAGTTGACGTAGCTGCGAGTCGCAGCGACCAGCTGGCAAAAAACAGCCTTCAGCTCCTCTCTGTCGGAGCAGGAAGTTCCTGTGCTGAAAGGATTCTGATTGGTCTGAGTCAAAGCCCCACCCGCCGCACAACCTTTATATATACAGTCTATGCGCACAACTCAAAAATAAACCTCCGGCGACAGGTTGCACAGCACTGAATGAAGACAACTGGCAGTGTGTCACAATAATCTAGACTCAGTTCATTTACTTGAACATTTAAAAATACTACATTATAAGTGAAAAAAAAATCATAAATTAACAAGGTGGGTAATTCACTTCAGAAACACTTTTTGTTATATTCCATGGAATGCTCTTAACATCCTGATAACAATGAATACCTTAAATACTTTGACAATAAATACATTAAAAATGTCATCTGTGGAAGCCGTTGCGCTGTAAAAAGCACAACCAATTATTTTAGCCGGGATGGCCTACCTGCCTGTCAGCCTTCCATCTCGTGCACAAACTTATCTCTTGCCCTCATTGGTCATATGTGCGCGTTTGTGTGTGTTGGTGGAGGGGCTCTGTAAGGAAGTCTGAAGGAAGAGGCAGATTTTTTTAGACTGCGTAGTTTCAAATTCTGGCGCACTCGAGCTGGTTTCTCCATTCTTACCTACCCTACCTTTAAGTAGAAGTAAGGAAATATTAACATCAGCTAAATGTAAACTGCTAGCCTACATATTATGCAAAATCCACTATTTCATGTCTTAAACATGAAGAGATTCTGAAAGTTTCAGGAAAAAGGATTCGCTCACTTTTTGTCCTGATCCATTTATATAAAAACCTGACTGAAATAAGGAGCTGATCAGATTTTGGCAACTTTATGATGTCGTAACGATTTTTTGGCTTGTGTAACCATTAGCCAATCACCAACCAAGGTAACCCCGCCTACCTTATCACCTGAATCTCCTCCGAGAGCTCCATTGTGTTCTTGTTAGCCAATCATCTCTCATAGGGGCGTGGGGAGTGGCTCCTTATTTTCATCTAAAGTAACAGCACTTTTGAAACAGGGCTGAAACAGAGGGGATTATGGGATGCTGCAATGATCTTTTTGGTATTTCGAGCCAAACACTTCAGAGACATGTTTTGTATATATCTGAGACCTATAATATATTGATGAAAAACAGTATAATAGGGAACCTTTAAAGTTTTCAAAAAGCAGAAAGGCACTTCACATTTGCATCAGTTTTTATTGAATATTATATAATGCTGTTTCTATCATTTTATTATGGGCATTTTCATGTCATAGTTTTTCAAACTGTAAACCCAATTTATGTTAATTCGTAAAATACTGTGTTGATTGGCTACTACATCATATAAAAAAATAAGCATATTATGTGTTTTTATATGTGAAAACACATGATATGCTGTGTTGAATAAATGTTAATGAGTAAAAAATACAATATCTGCCTCTCAACTGTATACCATTGAAAATAACTACAGTAATGATTACTGTGGTATTTGCTACCATGTTTATATATACCTTTCTTTCTCCTGAATGAAAACAGCAATGGATCAATGGAGTATCAGTGACTCCACGGCAACACTATCTATAAAGACCACATCTTATGAAGTCAGTGAATTATATTGTCATCATTATATTCATAACGATGTATGTGTAACCTAATAAATACACTTACAGTACATAGAAGTGGACTGATAAGGCTTTAACATTCAAAAGTTATAATCACCTATATGTCAACATTCAGCTGTTGTAAGGACTCATAGCCATAATAGTTCATACATGTTTTACATGCATATTTTATGTGTGGGAGTGAGAGGGTGTGTTTCAAAAGTATGGAACAATCATAACAAAGTAATTATCTGCTGGGTGTAACTATTACAATGGCTGTACAGCTGATGATTTGTTAGAACATCTCAACCTATTGCTTTGGAGAAGTATTGAAGTTTGTTACTGAAGCAACATCGGAAATATTAGTAGCAAGATGTACCTTAAATACATATTCTTAAAAGGAAAATACAGCTCAATTAATTAATTTTATAATATATATTTTATAATTGATATTTGACAAAGCTGGACATGACGATCTAACTTCCAATTTATATTTATTTATCACATTTCAAATTATAAAACATACACATTCCAGTATCTTTGTTAGAGCATGTCATTGAACTACATCTTAAAAAAGCGTTGCAGAGACTCTGAGGCTCGTCATCAACACAAGTTCTTTAAGACGAGCAAACCGTTTCTTGCTTCCATCACTCTGGAGGGGAAGACTGGCCACTCTTCTCTGCTGAGGACGGGAAGCACATTATTTGAGCCGTAAATGTCTCCATGGATATTTCATCTGGGAACGCACCCTCCAGAGAATACTCAGAATCTCCACCTGGACACACAGCAAAAAGTGACGATGTATTTCAGCTGTTTTTTTAGTTCTTGCCTGCTTGTTAGTGAGGTTTTGCATTTACATACTCTTAGATGTATTATTGTCATGCCCAGAATGTTGTCTTCCTCTGGCTTCTAGTGCCTTTTCTTCTCCTTTTTCTTTGTCTTTATTGAGGCCTAAAAGTGTAGTGAAACACTCTGCCATCTCTTCCTCTGTCATGTGTTCTCCTGTCAAAGATAATATATGATAAATACAAATTTGCATGTAGAAACTGGAAGAAGAGCAATGTGACAGTATTCTGACTGGAAAGACTGCAGCATACCTTGAGCCTGTAGGAGTTCCAGCAGTTCCTGTCTCTGCAGAACATGCTGTCCTCTCTTATCAGGGTCTCCAAGGATATGAAAAGCTTGAGCAAGCTCATGGTTAGAGATGCCCAATGCTGGCCGGTGGTTGACATACAGCTTAATTACCTCCTCCAGGTCAATGTCAGTCACATATTTTCCTGTTTCTGCATACTTGCTGAACTTGACCTCGTTATGCATATTTTCTATCTGGTAAGAAATAGAATGAGCAATTTGTTACCACATTTGAGTTATTTGTAAATCATTTCTCTTGTAATGAATCTATACTGTCAGATAGAATCACATGCGCCTTTGATGTTGCTTCATTTTCACACATTGTACCTCTTGCTCAGTTGGGAAATAGGCCAAAGCTCTCATTAGAGAGGGAACCTCTGACAGGGGGATTTTGGTTGACAACTGCCATTCCTTCGTTGAGTCATTGCCTTGATGACGGAGTTGGCAGTAATAGAAAAGGTCCTCCATCTCCTAAAGACAGAACAATCTCATAAAACTGAGAATCTATGGATAGTACCATGAATGCAAGTATAAGCTATTATCTTGATAGTGTGGCATTTTATAATCCAAATATATTATATACAGAATATGTGAATACGGGCAATGCTCCCCTATATAAAATACAACATTTTATAGTGTTACATGTGTGTTAAATATTGTGCCACTAAAGAATCCACTGTCCAAAATAGTCACCCACCCACCTTTTCCAATTGTTTAGTGTTACATTTCTGTGACAATTAAGATCATACTAACATACTGATAAAGAGTAAAACTCTTACAAATGGTAAACAGGAAAATGCAAGAACATATTATAAGATTGGAAAAAAATACATGTGCAAGCTGAGCGCGTCTTTCTTAATGTAACAGAGCTTTAAATAACAGAATAAAAGATAAGTGTTAACCGTAAGGGAACTTACAAATGTTGACCCCAAGAACTGACCAACAAACCAAGTTCTTAATCAAAATCGAAATGCAAATGATGCATTTGAACCTTGATGACACTACACCTTAACGAACAGAGCACATGCTTCTTCTTTTAAGTAAATGAAAGAGAAATATGTGGCTGTTGATCAGTGAACACAATTTTAGGTAACAAGGAACTCTTTCAACGGACCCTGTAGAACTTTCCGTCTCTGCCTCCCTCTAAAAGAGCATAAAAGGGCAACATGTTCTTTCCTCCCAAGGCAGCTGCCCCCTCCAATGCACTGCAGACAAAATAAGAGACAGTTAAGAACAGAAAACTTGGCCACACTGCAACAATGCATTTCCTTCTATTATCTGGTTGGCACTATTTGACTTTACTTGAAGCTTATCTCCCAGGACAGGACAGTGCCGTCAGATCCTCCTGCAGTGAAAACAAACTGGCCATCGTAGGAGCAGGCTAAAGTGGACACCCCCGTCGGGTGGCATACCACAGCATTGGACTTGTAGGGGTTCCCGTCCAGAGGCAAAATCTGGAGACCAACCTGGGAACATTACACAGTTTTAGTGGCATTATCTTTATTGTGAGTAACAGTATTTTCTTACATGAAAAAACCCACTTTTATCTACATCCCTTCTTATATCCAACTGGCCTATCTCACACTAAACCAAATACTGTGACAAGAAGCAACAGAGAAAATAATGAATGAGAAATTAAAAGAGAAAAGCCTTGCACACTGAGCTGCTGGCAAGGTGATCATGTAAAAAAAGAAGTGTTTGTTCTTGTGACTTCCCACAACCTGTACAAATATAATTACATTATTTGTAATAACACTAACAAGAGCAACAACTTTTCTTAAAAGGCTTGTAATTGTTTATAAAACGCAAACATTTAAGATAAATACTTTACACATCTGACGCACAAACCTTAATTTTGATCACAAACAAAATAAAATAAGCATTAACTTACTAGAAAATACTAGAAACAGATTCCAGCACTGACCTTGTCCTCTGTGATGTATGCCATGTAAAATGAGTTTGTGTCAGGGTCTTTAGACAGAGGAAGGACCATGGTTTTCTTAATGGGCGAGCCATACGTTGGGCCAAGGAGAGTCTTTCTGTTTTAGTGAAAAATGTTGTAATGTATATAACATACAATACAATATAAAGTATTTGTAAAGACAGTTTGAGAAATACAAATACATCTGATTTCTATATATCTCACGGACCTGCACATCTTGGTGGTGCTGTTGAAAAGCTTAATCTTGTATTGGTCTGAGGAAACAAGTAGAAACTGCTCTGCAGTGAGGGGTGGATACCAAGTCATGCCAGTTGGCACTTCACTTTGCTCAATGCGCTCCGAGCTTAGGATGAGAAGTTCATTCACGTCACTTTTTTGTAGGTCATACTCCACCTATTGTTCACAAAGATGTGTGTGGCATTAAACACACAACTCTTAACTAGTCCACAGTGATACAACTTTGACAAAGGGGACAAACCAGTCTGCGGTCCATTCCCAGAGAGAGCAGTCTGGGTTGAGTGCTGTCCAGGTGAACTCCAAAAAGAAGGTCTTTAATGGGCTTGTAGTGGGAGTAGTATCTGCCCAAATATGTCCAACGAGGCTTAGAGCCTTTACTAGTCTGCAAGCGAAACACCGTCACTGCTTTCCCATCATCCTAAGAGAGAACATGGAAGTAAAACATGTCAAACATGAAATCATAAGAAGATAAGGATGAAAATATACTATTGCAGTATACATTATCAAAGCCTTAAACCTATTGTATTTCGTTGCTCACCGCAGTAGCAAGATACTTGGAGTCTGAGGAGAAAGTGATGTGATGGATGCTGTCTTTACTGTAATGGAAACACTCCGCGGGATCACTTTTTAAAGTCCTGGAATTCAATATGTGAACGGCTCCACTGCCAAAGCCAACTGCCAGGTATATCCCTGTTCAGAGACAAGGAAGAAGAAGAAGACATACTTTATTTATCTCCAACAGGGAAATATTTTGTTTCACTCCGTTTGTTTACACACGGGACACACAGGCTTGTTATACATGCACAAACAGAAGCATATGCAGGATAGGAGAGGTGTCAGAGTGAAGGGACGGCCAGTTAGCCGGCACCCAGAGCTTTCCGGGTTCGGTGCCTTGCTCAAGGGCACCTCGGCAGTGCCCAGGAGGTGAACCGGCACCTCTCCAGCTACCTGTCCACACTCCGGATTATTTTGGCCTGATCGGGATGTGAACCGGAGACCATTTGGTTCCCAAGCTAAGTCCGACTGAGCCACTGCCGACCAACAAGGCTGGTGTTTACATAGCAAAACACAATGGCAAATTCCTGCAGCTACTGGCTGGTAATATGCAACATGTGTTTGTTACAAAGAGAGCCAGTAAGCAAGTTGGCTAACCTTGAGGGTCAAAAGTGACACACTGAATCTGCTTCTCTGTCTCAAAGGTCCTGCTGCAGAGGATCACTTTGGTGTCAGAGTCCCACACTTTTAAAACACCCTTATGGTTGCCAATGGCCACGGTTGGCTGCTCGGGGTGGCAGGCCACTGCATGTATAGGACCACATTCTTCGTGTAGCAGGATGTCGAGTCTGCCATTCTGTGTATTTACATGTACCACTGTGGAACTGACTGTGGACACAACAAAGTTCCTGCAGAAAAAGAGAGGTTAGAATGGATTCAGATACACATAACATCAAGACTGAAGACATAATAGATTGTGTTTCCTCTACCTGATGATCAAAGGTTTCGCCTCCACAGTGCAGTCCTCCAGGTATCCCTCTGTACACTCTTTGGAAAAGGAAATGGAAACAATAGCATCCAGGTGGAATTTAGTGTACGAAGTGAGAATCAGGAATTCTTCATCGTAAAAGTTGATGTGGCCTTGAGTGTCACCCGTCACGAAACAGCTGTGATATCACAAGACAAACAAACAAAGAGACATTAAAGACAAAATACATTACACATTTCTAAAACATTATGAATATTATGTTCTGGCTACCTGTCAGTTACAGTGAGAGCAGTGATCGGGTGCTCCTGAATGGGAATCAGCTTGACTGTGTGGAGGCTTTGGTTTGCAGCTAAGTCTTCCTCTAAATCCCACACCACGATGCTGCCTGCTGCAGTCGCTGTTATGATTTCAGGCTTGCTCCAGTGGAACACAGACTGGCTCAGTGACCCAGCCATGAAGGTTGTCTGAGAAGTGTCAGAAGAAGACAGAAAGTATTAGATCCATGGAAAGCTGCATCATCAGACTGCAATGTTGAACAATGATGTATATTTATCAAAAAATGATTTGCATTAAAAGTCAGAAACATCTCCGATAATTTGATGGCAGCCTTTAAGACATTTTGATTATCATGTCACCTTTTTAGCCTTCAGTGCAACGTATTGAAGAGCCCCAGGGGTCTGAAAAAGAACAGATGATTATCGCAATAAACATACCACATAACAGCTGTATTAATGTTTAAATTAAAAAAGAACAAGTAAAAGCAAGACTTACCCTGCTGTAAAACAACACATGGCTTTCACTGCTGCTGAGCAACTGAGTGCTATCATTTGGATTAAAAATGATGTAATCCTAAAAAACAATCCAACATTTAAACATTTGATCTACTGAATACAATATATCTAAGATAAGGTGGCATTCAACTGTTAAAAGAAGTTACCTACTTGGAAACCATGTTTAGGATCGAGTTCAGTAAACCACAAAGGCTTCATGTTGGTCATGTCTGTTTCATTTGTCCAATCCCAAATATACACGCACTGTTAAATGAAATGTCAAATGGTTAATAGATTGTGACTAGATGGTGGTGTTTGGTGGAGTCATACTATGGAGCTTCATTTAAGAAGGTCAACAGTCCTGGCTGTCATTTCCTTTCATCATAAATGAAGACCAGAAGGTGATACTTTGTATAACAACAGATATTATTATGTGTCTCCATTTTTTTATGGATTGTGTAATTTACAATCTATATTAAATAACACTGTTAACTTTATTTTTTTAACTGCTGTGATACTCACTTGAACTTCCTCAGCCCCAAGGGTTACCAGATGCTTCGTGTCTCTTGAAAACGCCATTGCCATGACATCACTCTTAGGGTGGCATTCAAACAATGTATGTACAGGAATGCTGAAACATTTATCATTAATGTGGTTACCATTTAGAGCAAAGGTTAACACATAAAAAGCCTTTATACACTTAGAACAAAAAGTTACCCAGAGTAGGAGTCCCATATGATCACTGTGCTTTTTGGACCCCGGTCTGCTGTTGCAATCCAGCGTCTGTCTTCACTCACACACATAGTTGAGATGGGATGGCAGTGACCCTGGAATAATTGAGTATATACAGAAGGTTATTTGAATCAACACTGCAACCTGCATGTACTTGTGAAAAGATTTCTGTAGCAGTGAAAATATTCAGATCCTTAGGTAAATATAAATACCCCACTACAAAAATAAATCCTTTACAATAAGATTCCTACATTGAAAATGCAACTTAAGTAAAATAATGTCGTATTTATCAGGTGAATACTCAAATTAAATGCATTATTATATCATTGGGTTTTTATTATGCATATAATTTGAAAGTAGGATTTTACTGATGTAATGTAGCAATTAATTAATATTATGTTATTATTGATTAATCTTGTTAAATTCTGAAAATAGTGAGAATGTTTGCAATAATCTTAATTTGTAAATTAACTAGTAAACAAAGCTCAATAATTGTATTTGGGTTAAAATTAGACTCGAATCTTTTCTACAATACACACATTTCAGTAGACTCTGAGCTGCATTGGAGTAGATCTGGATTGTGGCATTATGAGAAAAGACTCAAGTAAAGAATAAGTACTTGTAATGTGTACTTCAGTGCAGTATCTGGAGATGTTTACCTAGATAACTTAATCTAAAGGACGCTGTCTCATCTCATTTTCATAAAATATTCCATTAAGTTGTAAACTGTTTATTATTTTGTACCTGAAGTATGTGCTGGGAGTTGGAGGTGTGATTGTAGAGGACCCCGACATGAGCTCCAGCATAGAAGACCACCAGCTGGCCGTGGTCTTGCAGACAGAAGGCAGGCAAAGCAGGATTCATCCCAAATACCCATTCTAGGGACTGAATGAGGAGCAAAAGCAATTGTTACTACAAGTGCAGAGGGTAAACATAAAAAAAACACTTATTTTAGTAGAAATATAGGTCACCTATATTCGACAGGATATGCTTACCAATGCATGAGTTCCATTATAAGTAATCTTCTTTGGGAACAATGTGTCTCTGGTTGCAGTGTAGACCTGAGACTGCCTCTTGATCTCAGCATCTGTTTCTTCTATTCTCAATTCTAAACTCTCCGTGAATTCTTCCTTAGCCTCAGCACCTGACATGATGACTAACCTCTCACTTGTTGAAGGTTATTTTCTCTTTTTAAAATACTTTAGAGAACGTCTGCCATTGTCCTGTCAAATCGAAGTCTCTTTTTGTGATATGGAACATACCATTCGAAATGTATTCAACAGAAAACACATTATCAGGTCCGCTCTTGAACAACTGCCTTATTCGTGTCGAACGCTTACACTTTTTTATTTGGGTTTAGCTGGTACATTTGATTGAAAAACCCCACAATCTCTATAATTTTGCTAGCTCCTGCGAAGCGTTTCGTTGCCTGGTTACCGTAGCGAGGTTGGGGAACGAAGGAATTGTTTCCTGCTATTCCTTTCAAGTTAAAAGCGCGATCATTTTATAATAAAATAAATAATATCAGACTTCAACATTTGGCTTTAGTTTGCTTTACTCAAGTGAGTGAGAAAGAGTTTTAAAAGTGCATGCCTTGTCTGTTTTATTTCAATGTATTTATCACAGAATCATTAGCTTTCAATAATGATGGTTCTCTTTTTAAAACAACAAAATAGTGATGCATTTTTGGTTGAATGGACAGATAAAATACATTATTCAAAAAGTTTCCATAAAAACGTCATCAAAACAGACACTAAAATGACAGTGAATGCAGTGGTTAACTTAAAAAAAAGCACTTCTAAATGTTTTCATTTAATAATGTAGAGTTACAAACCGCAAACACTTAAACAAATGATTGTAATTTTTTCAGTTTTGATCTTTTTTTTTTAACTACCTTTATGCTAGATACGATATTATAATAAAAACTTCTGTTTAAAACATTCAAATATAAAAATGTTATAGGAGACATGGGTATTACGCATTGCGACCACTAGAGTGTAATGTAGACACGGGACTGTTCTTTTTTTTATAAAAACAATGTTATTCTAGTGAATTTATTTATTAATTATTATTTGTATTTGATGTCATTGTATTCATTTATTTATTAATCATTTGTACTGATGCTTTTCAATGCTCCGGGGACAACAGAAGTAAAACTCAAGGCAGGCAAAAGCAAATAAAGATTTCCGGTACAGATTTTCAAAACAAAATACGTATGTTTCAATTAGAGAGAAATCAGGTTACAGCGATTACGGAACGTGTTCTTATTCTATATCTATAGTTTTGGTTGAAGGATAAGTGATGCTGACTTGATGTTCGTGTTTTGGAGGTAAGCAAATCGTGTTTACTTAGGGAACAGGTACAATTTGTTGTGATACTTTTGCTTCGAAAGGACGCTGCCTGGTCGATCACAGCTTGCAACTTGACTTTTTATTTCCTTCAATACTTTCCGGTTGCACAGGTTTGAAATCAGCTGATTTTGTCTGCGTTTGTAATTAGTTCACCGTGAAGTTTACCTACCTTTGTTTAATTCTTATTCAACAACATCTCATCGACCAAGGGCTGAAGATTATGGTTTTCATGTCATACTTATGATGAGTTTGTGACAGTTAAGAAACCAGAAAGGCGACACTGCGATCAGGAAGCGGCTAATTTAGTTATGATGTCACCAGCTGACAGGTGAGGAGGCATTTCAATAACTGGACCTTATCATTACACTTATTTGCTTTTTATCTGCGTTACAAGTTAAATTAGATTGTACATTTAACTACAATAGTTGTCAGCTTTAGCCAATCGGCGTTAGCTAACAGCCATTGGTTCTTATCGCAAATCCCCTCAGCTGACAGGCAGCTTTTTACTGTTAGCTAACAATTTAGCCAACACTCATGAAAACAGTTTTGCATAGGAAATGTAAGCCTGAGTTTCAGCTTCTTTTCTTACTAGACTGCGGACGCTTTCATGTAGTATTAATCATTTGAAAACTTTTAGGAAAGGACTATTATGGACTTGCATGAAATAATTACAAAGAGGAAATAAAAGTAAAAGGAGTGAAAGGATACAAAAACGTACTTTCAATTAAACTTTGCATGTTTAAAATTGATATATTGTTGGATAGTATTTCCTTAAAATGTATTTTCCTTAAATCAATATGTTGTGGCTGAGCACAAATCTCAATTTTTTTTCAATTACTGGATAACACACTATTTGGTTATTTTCAGTACTAGCAAAATATTTAATGTAAACATATTTATATACGCACAACATTATATGTTAGTTGTCATGTGCTTTTGGTTGTTGTTTTCTGCTGTTTATAAAATAAGCTGTAGTTTTTATTGAAGCAGAATATCTCAATTTAAACCAGTTCAAACTAAAAGTACAAAATGTCATCCCTTTATGACACAATGTAGTGTAGTGTTCCTCGGTTTTAAGGGATGAATTGCAGCATTGTGTGTCCTAAAAGGCTGTATAGATGAACAAGTAAGATGCCTCCGAGGTGATGTGCGAAGTTTAGTCGCACAACCAGGCTATAGCTTGAAGTTTTAGTTTACATATGTACAAATGTCTGAAGGAATTATATTAGAACCACAGAGTTAGTTGGACAACTTGAATTCAACTTGAAATACTAATGTTTTGTCCAATAGGCGGAAGTAGTATATGAAAGAGCTCCACAATGTCGACAGATAAGCAAAGGGGAATCCACGTTTCTCAGGAGGAGCTGCTCTGCAAGAATTCCTGTGGGTATTATGGAAACCCTGTGTGGCAAGGCTTCTGCTCCAAGTGCTGGAGAGAGAAAGCACGTATAGCTGGAGCTTCTAGTCAAGACACAAGGTAAATAGAAATATTATTTATATATATATTAACCAGTCATTTTGACTAAAAGGAGCCTTTTAGATCTTGATATATTTGCCAGCAGTCATTTAAGTCACATCTTAAAAGCAACACGTGAAAGAAACGTCATAGTTACGACCTTAATGACTATTGAAGAAAACAGTTTCACATATTAATTAATTACACATTTATGGGAAAATTCAATACCATACCTAGTAAAGTTCTTACTTTATAAAGTTCATTGTAGTACCAACTGGATTTGTAAGGTAACTATTATGTCATAATGATATAATTGCTGGAACATAAAATAAGTAACGTAGGGAACATAAGTGCTTTTGGTTTGAACTGTCTACAGATTTGAGGTCTTATGTTGTCATTCTTTGTAGGCCGAGCAATGATGGAACTCCTCTCACCTTCTCCAAATTTGAGGAGAAGAAAAGCACTGAGAAAGGACGTCGTATCAACACAATGAGGAGACTCTTTTGGGGCAGCCCGTCCCCTCCTAAACTTCAAGGTACTTCTGTTTGCTTTGTGTCCTCTGATTCATTCTCTGCCAACAAGTCAAAACAGTAGGTAGAATATAAAAGTGCAACCAATGTGTAGCTTCAACTGCACACTGCTGCATATATATGTCTTATTATCCTAAAAGTAAATTCAGTCAAAGTAAAAACTTGATTTTTATCAGCGCCATAAACCAGCACATTTAACATTACTGCTTCATGAGCCATAGACCATATATTCACAGCAGATAGCAGGTGTAGCAGGTTTTCAACCTCAAAGGATTCTGAAAGTATCTGCGGTGAATTTTGTCCGCTTGTTCGCTTGGTGATTCACTTTTTTATATTCTCTGAAAAAATGTTTTAATTTCTGTTTGTAGCACTTAAAGGGGGTGACGTATTTTAATCCAATGAAGTAGCACAGATTGCTTTGCTCATTGAAAGCTAATGTGCTTGAAAGATTCAGGCGGTTTTTGGTCTCTTCATGGTTGATTACTGTAAATCGCTTTGGATAAAAGCTTCAGCTAAATTAAATGTCATTTGATTTGCCCAAAAGCAGTGACTGGGCCGGAAGTCTCTCAAAGATCTGACGCCATTTCAAATATGATATTAAGTTTAAACACGTGTTTATTTATTTATCTAACAATAACATACACCTCTTATCCCTCTAGAGTCTTCTGAAAGCCATGCTAATTTGCTAAAAGCTTACCAGAGCCTCGAGGCCGGGGACTTCACCGGTTTCCTGAAGATACTAAAGAGCCCTTCCTCTCAGCGCTTGCAGTCCCGATGTACAGCCTTCCTCAACACAATGGAAGCTTATCATGTAAGTAGCTGTTTAAACGTTTGACTATACACTTATTTTAACCTTTCTTTGAATGGCCAGAGCTGTTCTGATAAGTGGCTTCTCATCATCTTTACAGGATCTGCCGGTACAGAAGCAGTCAGATCTCGTGCAGGATTTCTACCAATCCTTTGCTGAATATTTTAACAGTGAGTCAGATTAATTCAGTATTTCTTGTCCTGTTTATTCTGAAATGAAAAAACATTTGAATGACTGTTACATTTTAATAATATAACTGTATATGTTTATCTTAATTTCAGGTTTTCCTGAGGCTCAGGTAACTCACATAATGGAGCATGTAGAGAAGCTAATAATGACCCGGTTGCACAAATGGGTTTTCTGCCATGACAGCTGTGATGATGAACAGAAGGACCTAGCTCTCCAGAGAAGGATACGGTAACCCGTATATACCAATCACCTCTGTTGATTTATCAAAACCTCTTACCTACAACCCTGTTTAGACCATAATGTCTTTACTTTGCAGCTCTTTAAACTGGATCACTCCTCAGATGCTGAGCGTACCCTTCCCTGATAAAAAGATTGAAGTCACAGGCGACCCCTTCCTGCCTGCTATAACAGGTGATCACAAGGACTCTTTCGTAACTTTGGGAAATATGTTTATTATCTTTCTGGAGGATAGTTAGCTGAGAAGATCAATATAGCAATCACATCAGATCTGAGAGAAGGGTAGGGAAGAGCGAAACAGGACGAACTGACTATGTTCCTTTTCTTAGATTAAGTGTATTTGTATTGATCTCCATGTACCTCTTGAGCGGAAGTATATTTCCAAACAATAATTCCGTAAATGTGGTTGGGAAAAGCCCTTTTTTTAAGCTCATTGGAGAAAGTAGTAGGTTTCCCATATACTGTTAGCATCACTGGAAGGTCTGAAATGCTAGCCTTTGATATTTCGTTCTGCCCTCTTATTTTTGAACAGCCATAATTGAAATGGATGCCAAACGAGCGCCTCAGGACAAACTTGCATGTGTGTCCAAATGCAGTCAGCATGTCTTTGAAGCGCTCTCCACCTCGAACAGTGAGCCCGCTAATGCTGATGACTTCCTGTCAGGCTTGGTTTATGTGGTGCTGAAGGCCAATCCACCCCGCCTACACTCGAACATGCAATATGTGATTCGCTTTGGTCTTCCTCACAGTCTGATGGCAGGAGAGAGTGGATACTATTTCACTAACTTGGTAAGTTTATTGCAAAGTGACTCATCTGGTGACCACGACAGGATGCTGTGGAGCGAGGTCAGTTATGCTCACATCTTTGCTTTTTGTCCCCTGTCTTAGTCTTGTGCAGTGGCCTTCATCGAAAAGCTGGATGGACCGGCTCTCAACCTCAGTCAGGAGGAGTTTGAGGGCTACATGCTGCGTCAGCGTGCTCCTTCTGAAGGAAAGAGGCAGCGGGTTGTCAGTGACACACAACATCTGTTAGAAGAGCTTCAAGGCAGACAGGAGAAGCTCGACCAAGGGATGGATTCTCTTAGTGTGCAGCTACAGAGTTGGGTCCATGCTGTTAATTCACAACTAGATGAGGCCACAGCTCAGTTTGCTCTGGTACAGACGGAGGTCACCGCTAAGACTGAGTCCTCACAGGTTTTATCATCCTCATCTCATGATGCATTACTGCAAGGTGACGATAAAGACGAGTCTGTGCTGAAGCTTATGGACCAACATGCAGGTCCACAAGATACAGACTGTTAGTTGTATTAAAAAAAACACCTAATCTGGTACTAAGCTCTTTTTAATCAGCATTACTAACGAAACAAACAGATTTATATTTCACACATTCCAACTACAGAAAGCCAGGATTTGGAAGCCAGTTGAACATGAAGGAAAACTTTTTGAAGGAAACCTTTTGCATTTGGTATCACGGGGCACACAGAGGTTTTTAATGGCATTGATTAAAAAAAAATTGCACTTTGATCCTGTTTCAGGATGAAGGACATTCAAAATGCATTCCAATTTGTATTAACAGGTATGATCAGAATGAATACTCAGGGTACATGATACTTGGAGCTGTCAGCTAATACTTCAAGAGTGTTTATATAATATTCACTTTTTTATTTACGTGTATACCAGTGTGCCTCTATGTAAACCGCTGTGAAATGAAAATAAAAAAGCTACAGAGTTAATGTAAGATGCCAGATGTAGACCACTACGAGTCAGAAGGTGTATTTAGTTATACAATGATTTTTTCAGAGCTGTGGATCTGTTCTCAACATGCTGCCTTGAAGAATAGCAACACATTTTGCCATCTGCATTAGTGTGCTATATGTTTCCGTTGTTTACAACTTCTAAAAATATTTCTGAAGTAATTATAGTGTAAATGTTATGAGGAATTATGTATCCAATATTATATTAAAGGTTACTTATATATATATATATATATAAATATAAATGATGTTTTTTGTGAGAATTTTTTTTGGCGGACAACTCTTAAAAATGAAGACATTAAGAGTACAGTTTTATTATAGGGTTTTGCTTCAAACACAAGTAAAGTATTTAAACACCAGGTTAAATCCAGTTCTTAAATAATGACTATAAGAGTAAATGTGTCTGTTTGGTTATTTATTTGAGAGGGGTGCTTTGAAGTGGGAAGTTTAACAGGTATTCTTTTGACTTTTGTTTTTTATGTTGGTGATATAAATAATAAAAACGTAGTTCACTTAATGGTAACATACTGTATCTTCTCTTCAACGGTTTGAATAATAATCCTATGTTTATAATCACTTGACTATAATCAATTTCATGTATTTTATGCTATTCAGGAGCTAAATATATACTTTGAACATGATGTATAATAATGCTAATAATTACTGTGCATATCTGAGGGTTAGTAAAGTAAACATGAATATAAGAAATCAGATTTGTTTTTGTAAATGATCTGTTAGAAAGAGAAATACCAGTAAAATGATCCTTATTATTTTAGCCCTAATTTATCAGAAATGTTGCAAACAAAATGTAAATAATAACAAAAGGCATTAAATGCAAAATAATATTTACTGCCTATTATCCCTACCCTTTTAACATAGCATATTCCAATAGACAACTTACCTTTTTAAAAATGTAAAGATTTTAAAAAAAAAATGATTTGCAAGGTGCACAACACGTTCTTAATTACTTATCTGTATCATTCCACAAACTATATTTTTGACAGATAATCATCCTTTATATATATATTTTTTAAACTTTATCAATTGTTTTGTAACCCCTGCACTGCCCTTGGAGAACAAACGTATTTATGTATTTAATGTAATGTTCACATAGACCAGTTGGGGGCGGTATAGCGCGAACACTGCCTTAAAGCTACCAGATAGAAGAACCCGGATGGGATGTACGACGTGCAACCATGAAGATGACAGGGGAAAACAGTGCTGGAAATGTGGAAATAACAATGGATGACGTTAAAAACCTGATGAAAAAGAAAGATGAAATTGAAGAACAGATAAAGGCTTATTATGATGTTTTGGAAGACGTAAGTGTGTGTTAGACATATTAAGAAAGCGACGCAAAGCTAACACAAGGCTACATACATTAACTCTGAATAATCTAAACATGCCTTCCTTTATTTTTTATGTTTACAGCAAGGTGTCGGAGTTGAAGGTTCCTTGGTGGACCCGGAGGGCTTCCCCCGAGGAGATGTTAATGTATACCAGATCAGGACAGCAAGGCACAGTATTTCATGTGAGCAGCGTGGTTGTTGTTGTTGTTGTTGTCTACTCCTGTGTAACTTAGTCTGTGAAAGCCAGTGATGGAACATCAATTTAGATGTTTTACTTAGGTACTTAGATACCCAACTGTAAAAATACTGTGTTACAACTAAAAGTCCTGCACTAAAATTGTTACCTTAGTGAAATGATGTATGTATAATCTGGAAAATTGTGTTAAGAATAGAAGTAATCAATGCATTATTTCTCACATTTGAGAAGCTAAAGATTTTGGGAAAAACTGCAAATCTTATTATATTAACAGTTTAGTTTCTCGTTAATGGTTAGATCTTGTTTTCCAGGCCTGCAGAATGACCACAAGGATGTGATGAAGGAGATAGAAGAAGCCCTTCACCAGCTGCATGCTCTAGAGAAAGCCAAGAAGGGCGGGGACGCATCAGGAGGCCAGGAGGAGCCCATGGAGCAGCAGCTTCATGCTCCCTTTGCACGGGTGGACGCTGTCACACAGGGCTCTCCTGCCTGTAAAGCTGTGAGTGATGTGAATGGTGCTTTGGTATCTGGTTAAAGATAAACCATCAGTATTCTTTCACGAGTTGAAATTAAGAAGAAACCAATCTGCTTTTGATCCTGTGATTAAAGTAATCGTTTTTTCTTTTCAAAGGGGCTGAGAGTGGGTGATGAAGTCACTGAGTTTGGTTCTGTGAACACGGGGAACTTTCAGAACCTGCAGAATATTGCTTCTGTGGTACAACACAGTGAAGGGGTAAGCTACAGCAACTGTTTGTATTGTCACACTGCACAAAGAGTACCTTTTCTTTTCAAAACAACGTTTTGACCCATATCCTTTCAATAATCTCCTATAGTGTCTGGCGTTGTCTATACCTTCAGAGACCCGCAGCCCTCTGCCTGTATTTCTTCTTTTGCAGTGTTGGGGAAGTTTCTGGGTGTCAACGTCTGTAAAAACATAGAAACCAGGTTCAGGCGTGAGCACACATCTAAGAGGAAGCTATAGAGATGGAGGACAAAGCCTTGAATACTTACAAACATAGGAAAGCAAAACATCAAGCTGACAAAGCTCTTTCAAATAGACTCTGGGATTGTCTTTCACATGCTGGCAAGAGCTTTGAGTGTTGTGTTGGAAAACCACAACCGTCACATTCTACTCATTGTGCCTTTAATTGTGTTGTGGTAGTTTTATTATTTTGTGATACAGATGGATGTGTGAGTTAACACCAAAACGATTTTAATAACCAAGCTGTTTCCAAGCATTTTTTTTTAAAATTCCATTTGAACTACATTTTTATTTGATTTATTCAATTAGGTTTTCTCAGACCTATCTGTCCTTTAGTTAAAATTAGAAGAAAGTCTTCTGGTAATCACTGAATATCCTTTCTCCTCATTGCACAACCATAGGTTACATTTTGCTGAACACTCTTAATATCTGGAGTGTAATATTGTGTCCTTTTACAGAAGCCATTACGAGTCGCAGTCATCCGGGATGGCCAGAGAGCTCAGGTGAGCCTGACTCCACAGCGATGGACCGGCAGAGGTCTGCTGGGGTGAGTGCTACAACACAATCAGTCATGTACATGAATTGGCACATATTTATTGGAGTTAATATCAAGAAACAAAAACAGCTGTGAAGCCCATGTAACACATCTGTTGAAGGCTTTGAGTGACCCAAGCAGATATGTTAATTTATAATAATATTATAATGAAATATATTAATGCATGTTTTACATGACCACACGGCAGGGATATTGGTAAGATATTCTTTAGTACATCAAACTTACAAAACTTAGTTCACGAATGGCAGTAATAAAATGGTTCACTGGTCCTTGTTCTTTTTCAGATGCAACATCGTCCCAATCCATCGATGAGCCCCATGACGAACAGAATTTACTCTGTGAACCCTCCTCCTCCACTTCTGTGAATCCTTTATACTACAAACTACTCCAAACATTTACACCTGTTACATTTCTCCAAATCTTAAATCAAAAGTGGTTCTATTTTCTTTATACAATAGAAGTCTTCCGAAGGGGATTTATGAACATTGAGTGTAACAGTACTTTTGTTATGAGGACATGCTGAGTTTCCCAAATAAACATTGGTTGACTTGTAATTTTTTCCTGTCCAATGCTGTTATTGTGTTTCTATGAAATACTGCTCTTGGGGAAAGATGCCCCATCGACTATTATGCATGAGCAATAGCAAATCGGGGATTTTTGTGTGATGGTAAAATATCAGCAAAAGGTTTATTCCACAAGTAAGATCTTATTGAGTAAAGTTCAACACAGCTTCTTTACCCATTTAGAGAACCTCGACCAAATCCATTGTAGTCATCTAATCTAAGTCATATATTATTACATCAACACAGTGATTCAGCCACGAATTAAAGAATATTCAGAGCAATATCTGAAATCCCAAAACTGTAATGAGAAAGGCAACAAGCTGGGAGACAATTATAGGATGTTTTTATTTTATAAAAATGTTCATAAAAAATCAGAAAGGTATTTTTTCCAAAAGCAGTGAATCCATTGACATGTAAATGGAGCCTGAACATGTAAGTACATTCAACATGTTCATATGGCTAAAGGATGTCACTGAAGCACGTACAAATCTATACCAAACAAAATGGTATAATCCTAATATAAAAATGAAAACTAAATCCACTACATTATTTCTATTCTAGCAGAAATCATGTTTGTTGCTTGAGTTTCTTCTTTTTGGGCTTGACCATCTGTGGTAGTTGGATTTTGAAGGCAGTCCTGAAAAGAAAAGGAATTATAGAAATGTGAACCAAAAGGAGATTAAATCAAACTGCATGATTTCAGGTGAATAACATTAGTTCAAATTTAAGAGATTTTGTATTGAATATTTTATATCATTTTTTGTTAACTCACTCGCAGGTTGTGCAGATGGGGCTGAAGTTGCAGAATACTTAGAGATAAAGAGAAAACAGGAGAATGCGTCACCACAACAAATAACTGCAGCTTTTGACAACTATTTAAAGATTGAGGTCATGATTTTTTTTTTTAACTAGTATTCAAGCTTACTTGATAGACATACTGAGCACACATAGCCAATGTCAATGAGGTTCCTGTGGCAGAAGCATGCGGCTCTGTAGTCCACGTGCACAGGTGGAGGAAGAACCAGCTGGGCCCGCTGCTCACTGTCAGGCAGGAACACCCACTGTTCAGAAAACACCACCATAAACACAAAGCAAAGCTCATAACAAAAACATGAGATGAATGATAGTCTGATATACATTGTGTACATCTGTGTTGCACTCTCACCAAAAGGTATTGTGCCAAAGCAACTTTTTGTGGTATCTTGAGGTACAATCCTCCAGTTATATCGCAAGCCTACAAAGGACAAACATATAAAAGCAAAAAAACTGAGTATAAACACACAGGTTAGGACAGCAAAATACAGTTGAAGTATGACCATTCAAAAAAACATGTACACTTGGCCAATAGAGTGCCACAGTGACGCGTCCTAAAACCCGGAAGTAAGTTAGCATTTTATCCCTTTCTTTATCATTTTCGAATCCTAAATCTTATCGATAGATTTATGATTAGAAAATTATAAAAGTAGGGTAGACATGTGGATATTATCCGGCTGAACAAAACGTGATATGTCTCTTAAATGTGTGTCAACCACAGACCTTATTTCCAGCTATTTTCCAAAATCCTATGGAGAAATTGCATTGGTTTTTGTCGAAGGAACCAGAAGGAGTTTACTTCCGGGTTTTAGGACGCGTCACTGTGGCACGCTATAACAATGTGTTTTTATTTAAAGCTTTTTGAATTTCATTACATTTGAATCGCCAACAAACTTCCTCTAATAATACATACATAATATCCATTTTCCATGCATGACTCACTCTTTGTATGGCAAGCAGGAGAGCAAATTGTTTTTTGTTTACCTTGAAAACTGTTTTGTTTTTTTAAGTATGGATGGAAGCAGTATATTTGGCAAGAAAATGTATTTGGTAAATGATTACATTTATATTTTTTCAATTTATTTGGGATTTCAACCCACTGGAGTTATTGCAAATGTTTGGATCACACAAGTCTAAAACAATCCTGATGATTTTAATAAACTAAAAAAACACTTTAAAGAATAATAAAAATTATATTGGTTTGAGAGACAATTAATGGATGTTGATCTTCCTTTAATTATTCTTCAAGTTATCCAATATTATTGCATAGTTGTGTTTCGTATTCTCAGGTTAAGCCTTTGGATGGAAATGTCCATCATAATAAAAGTATAGAATTAGATTATTGTCAACATCCTAACAAAGCCATAACATTGTACCTGCTGAAGGAGACCCGAGTCTGAGTCCAACACACAGGCATCTATCAGGATGTTCTGTTTTAAAATACAAAACAAATGTATTATAAACATATGTAAATGTTAAAACAAGTACAATAATACAAAACAAAATTGAGATCAATGATTGTACCTGCTTTTGGGAAGCAAAAATGACATTCATGAAGTTCATGTACTGTAGGGCACAGTCCTCGGCTGCTTTTATCACCTATTCAGTCAAATACAGAGATTGATTTCAAAGGCACGGACTAAAACCAAAGCACTCTCAAGCCAAATTCAACTTTTTATGGCTTACCAATATTCTTGATTTTGTTTCTTGTCCAACTTAAAAAGAAAAGACGGTATTATTAAGTATGACAAGGAAAACAGAACCCGTTAAAGAGTATAAATTAAGATTAATAATAAAATAAACATTTAATTACCTTCATGATCTTTTGCGACTCTGTTAATATCTAAAGTTAAAGGATTAAGGAAAACTAGAAACAAATGTTTTGCCTCTCTCTCAACCACAACACTTGCTGTGTACAGAAAGAAAATGAGAAAAGCAGATATTACTTTCAACCAAGAATCCATCATCTAAGCAAGGGGAAGTAATAGCATATAAAAACACAAATGTTATCTTCCAACATATACAATTCAGCAGAGTCATTCATTAAAGTAAATGTATTCTAATACTAGTCAATTTACCTGTTCTTAGATGAATCCTGTAAATCTGTGATTTTGTAAAAACATCAAATTATTATTGAAAGGATACAGCACAGAGCTTTGGCCAGTGACCCAGCCAACAGAGTGTCTGTGGAATTTCCCATCACATCCGCTGTAATCACATAAGACACATTGTATACTTTAACAATGCACAGTGTCATTAAACACTTGAGCTAACAAACAAATCAAAGCTACAAATACAACACATATACAACACATATACAACGCATTATCGTAAATTCAACAACCAAACTTTTTGATATTAGTATGAGAAAGCTACTGTGTGTGTGTGTGTGTGTGTGTGTGTGTGTGTGTGTGTATAAATATATATATATATATATTGAAAGGTCAAGATACCCTACAACAACAGATGTGTACTTACTTTTTGCAATAACCTTCCTGATTTCTTCAGCAATAAAGTTATTAGCGACTGACAAGAGTTCATATTTTCCATCCCCACTGGAGGAAGCATCCTCCTCACAGCTGTCGCCCGCTCCCCAGCTCTTACCGGGATATAGGAAGTGACTGAAATAAAGGGAAGTTGGATAAATGAGGCACAGGTTTATTTATGTCTTCAATGTTTATTTTGTTGTCTGAAAATGAGAACATTTACGACAATAGTCTATATTCCTAAGGGCCATGAGATAAAAATGAACAAACGTTTTTTTAATGTAAACAATTTCAATTCTTAAACTGAAAAGTCACTTGCAACTACAGCTCCCAAATAATAGGTAGTAGAGTAACATATAATAATACAACACATCCAACCCCACCCCCTTCAGTAAATGCACTTTTAATAATTATATATTGATTTTCACCACTGTTAGCTGCTCTATAATTACTTAGACCTGAAAGGGTTTGGGTTACCAGAAACTAATTTACTTTCAGGATTATTGTGGTTCTGAATTGTTATCCTTGTGAATGATTGGACTTATTGTAAGTGTATTTGGATAAAACCTTCAGCTGAATGAAACGAATAAAAGAAAAGAAGATCATAATAAAGCTACCTGTCCTGACAGTGGCTGGCGATGACAGCCAGCTTGTTGGTCCTGGACATGGCCATGTGGGAGTTCCCCAGCACCATCACTGCATCCAGACACTTGGACAGGGTGAGCTACACGGAGACATGAGGACAGTACGTGTTCTTTAGACATGTAATAACTACAAACTGAAAACCATTTATAAAAAGGTCAGAGAAATATCTGACTATACTACCTCTGTCTCGGCTTGAGCTTGCTGCCCCCACCATATCGGATTTACATCCACGACGATGACCAGCAGATTAATATCATCTTATAAAGAAATGTTGGGAAATTCAAGATGAACCTGTGTGTAGCCTACAGGAAAAGGTAACTGTATGAGATAATCATCTGGACCACCTACCTGATGCCATGTTGGGATTTATCTTTCAGTCAAGAGAAACAAGAAGTGATTATTGTTGTTCTCCTGGTGCTTTATCTCTTGTTAAATTCCATTTTTGCTCTGAAAATACAAAACACATATTCAGCGTTTTTAAAAAAAAGTCTGGATATCCCTACTATGATATAAAAACCCTAACATTTGTAAAGTACAGCCCTTTTCATTCACTGTTGATGTTACCCACCGTTTTAGCCACATTAGCCGACCATGTTCTTCTTCTACTGTTCATATTGGTACCACACGGTGCATTGCTGACACCTAGCGTTAGTTTACGTAATGCCTCCTACACACACACATACAGTACACACACACGCGCGCACAAGCACACTACTAAAAGTGTACTGATAATTTATGTAATGATATAACAATGGAAAAAAAACTAAATTAAAAATAGTTGGCAAGTATATGTTGGCTTCTGTAAGTATCGAAAGTAAATTAGGTGTTAAGCAGAGAACACGTTTTTTTATTACATAATTGTACTGTTTTTAATACAATTGGTGGAAGTAGTATTGTACTGTTGTAGTTGGTTGATGGTCATCCCTATGTTCCAAGGGTCCTATGTTCTGATGTAAACATTGGAAGTGTTGGTAAGGGCTATCCTTGCAGAACAAAATGCAAAAATACAAAGGGACCATGTTTCAAATGCAGTTTAGTATACTGTAAACCCATTTAGCCAATGTGAAGTTCAATTCTAAAGTCAAGGCAATTGTTTAGATAGCAGATTTGGGGGGTAAGGGTTTCCTAGACCTAGAGTATAATATCAGAAAGCTTTAAGATACAGTATATGTGTGATATTTCAACATATTAACCCAGGGAGACATTCAATAAAAAAAACATTTGAAGGTCTACTTTATGTCTCATTAAAAGGACATTGAGCTGTGAATTAGGATCCTGAAAACATACAGTACATCCTCTTTGTTGATTTCTTTGTACACTCTGCACTGTTGGGTAATCAAATTGCAAAGATCCAGTGATAGAGTAAACTAGAGTTATTTCCAAATAACTCCCTGAGTCCCTGGTTATTTTTAGGGCTTTGGTTTTGTCCGGGCCTGAATTGAGCCAGTCCTGTATCTCTCAGTCTGGTAGACATCTGACTCGATGGCCTCGCTGCAGTCGTTCAGTGTTACATATACACTCCCTTTGACCTCAGTGACCTTGTGAATCCTCTGTTTGACACCCTTGGAACGCCAGTGTGTCCTCAGGGGTTTGACTGTAGGGTCATCCACGGCTTGGTAAAGCCCTTCCCCTTCTGCTAGTGTGATCTTGTACTTGTGCCACGGACACACAATACATAGCCGCCCATTAAACTCCTGATGTTGGCACAGCATGAAGGTGATAAGAGACATAAGAAAGACACTATTAGCGGTTTTTGAAAGTTTTGAAAAAAAAGGCAATGTTTTTTAGAGAAAATGTAAACTTACCTCGATGTCTCCATGCTGTAATGGACCACCTGCATCTGTAAGTGGAACATCATCAGTAGTGTTTCACAAATGTGATGAGCCATTGCATTCATTTTATAACACTTAAAATACACACTAAAATAATGAATGTCAACATCTTTCTAAATGTTTCAACAGGAAATACCTAAAGATTATGACAGGATCTTACAATTATAGCTTTATGCATAAAATGTCCATACATTTTTCAGCCCTCAGTAGTATGGGAGATTTCAGTGTTTGCTTTATGCATAACATCAACAAAAACACAGACAGAGCTTACGATAGCAGCGCAGGTCCATTGCATGAAGCGTCCCTTGGTGGTACAGGACCAGTATTTCCCTGCATCCATTCACAGTCTTGATCAGGCGCCCTGCCTTGACAATGTCCTCCTTCCGGCCGATGAGATGGGATGCAGGGGCAGGTGAGGAGGATGGAGGGGGACAGGAAGAAGGAGTGGATGTCTGAGAAGTCTCCTCCTCAGAAGACATTTCTTGATCACTTCTTACATCAGTTTTCCTGATAAAAATAAGAATATAGTTAGTTAGACAGATATTTGATATATGATATGTTTGAAGGGACAATATATTTTTTGAAGATGTTTTTCTTTGCACAGGGAATTTTAGACAAGTTAAGATTAGCCTATTTTGGGAACATGTAATGGTCTGCTGAACTATTCCTGTAACATGCAATATGTCTATTCCTCCCGAGTCAAAAATGTTCAATTGTTCTTTTACTTTTTCAAGGTGTTAACATTATTTGGCATGGATTTCTGCAGAAAAAAACTTTTAAAAAACATTAAATCTACCTACCCATAGGTTGAGGGTTCACATCTCTGACACTTCCCAGGTCTCTAGTAAGCGGCTTTGGTCGTCATCTTTCTGAATGGGTCTGGTAACCTGGCAACTAGTTTCTGGTTAAATTGTCTTCAAGTACTGGGCCGGAAATGAGAAACTTAACCTCACTAAAATTGCACAGACGAATATTCTCATGTTGCTAAATATGTATTAAACAGGCTCTGTTAATTTAGCGTTTAAAGTTATCTACGGGTCCAGTCTGATACATTTGATTTGAGCAGAGGCGGGTTGAGGAAGTGCCTATGTTGTGTGTTACTTCCAATGTTGTCCCCAGTGAAACACGGGTTGATGACGTTGATTCCTCAACTTCCTTCACGTCCATGGTTTAACCAGCGCCGTATAGATAGATTATATGATACGGCTCTGGGTTTAACAAAGCATAAAACACAAGTATGCACTCATGCGTTCCCTGCATGGATGTGTACAAAACTTATATAACATAGCCTTCTAATATCATGTATAAACGATAGTTGCAGAGACTTATGAGGACCTGAGTGTATATAAATACAATTATAATAATAAGAAAAACGAATAAACATCTCTGTTAGTATTAGATATAAATGTATAGCCTACTTGTCTTTTTTGTGTTTATTAATCAATCTATGCATTTAACAATTTGTTTTGTTACTTTTTTGTATTTTTGATGGCAAATAATAGTTGGTCAGCTTATAAAATAATATATTAAAATGTGCACCAAAAAAACCTCGAGTAACAACAATATTAATCAATGTGTTTTATTATTAATAATAAACCATAACAACACATTTACATCCATTGTTCAGCCCTCAAGACAATACGTCGTAGGTCTACAGTCATTAGGGCACATGTCCTAATAGTTTAGTCTAAGAAGGCTTTTGTCCTAGCAGGTTTGTTGGTGGGCATTAAGCCCTCCGAGGGATTATCTCTCTTTCATGCTGAACTGAGCGTAATTTGACCGGCTGTCCTTCTGAATTCTGCACTTAAATAAGATATGATATGGTATCCTTATTTCTGCCACCTGCCACCTCAGGAGTTGTGTTCACGGACAACGGGAACTAAAATCCCCCTCCCAAAACCGTTTTCGTCGCTATGGAGACCTACTCTGTGTACGGAAATAGTGATAGCCTACTCCTCAAGCAAGCAACTTTTTAAACATTAATGCATTTTGTCAGTTCAGAATGTTCCATCCGATAAAACGTCATGCTCACTCATTTGCCTTTTCAGGTAAGTGTTCTATTTACTTTTGCCATTTTATGTTACAGTAGTTTACAGCTTTTCACTCAGTCATTCAATTATTTGGGAAGCACAAGCACCCAATGATAATAATGTATTGCCCAATGTTTGATGTGTATTATAATGTGACAATGACTTTAAACTGGAACTTACCTTTTTTTTAAATTGAGGGTTTGTTTGATAGATAGGAGTTAACAATCCTCTTCCACTTTACTTTGTGTTATATGGCTAAACCAGCCCTGTAATGTAAACTGCTCTGCTGGTTGTCTATCTAATTTGCAGAATTACCAGTTGCTGACTCTCAAATTCCACCACGTGTTCAATGTAGGGACTGTGACCCCACCTTATGGAAATATGGAGCTCTAGGAGGGGGATGATTCGAAGAGGTGTACTGTTTCATAAACACAGTAATGAACAGCACTCTCACCTTAATGCATTTGAGTCATATGGCAGTAATATTGCAGCTGCCAGCCAATCTACTGTAGAAGTCAAAGAAGCAACAGTTGCATTCTTATGTCTGCTATATTTATCATATTTGCTACGGTACAGACATGTGTCTGCCCTGGTTCATTGCTGACCAAGTGTCACATTTCAGCATCATACCAGTGTTGTGTGCTTCGCTTGACACCACAACTGTGCAGTGTGGTAGTATGACAAAGTGACCAGCCAGACCATTGGCAATCGGTCTCTGACAGGAATCACTGAGGGAGAGAAACAGCAAGGGTTTACTGTGTTGGAAAATAGCAGTGTGGAGCTTGTGTGAGTGTGTGTGTGTGAGTGTGTAGTTGTTTTGATTTTTTAAATTTATATTCAGCCTGTTGTCTAGCTGCACAGTCCTTTCTTTCTTGCCTTTGCCTTGTGTGGCCAACTGATGGAGAAACTAAAGCGATATGTCTACCGCCCCAAGGGTGAATGGAGGGAAGAAAACGAGAAAGAAAAGAAAGGGGAGGAAATGTCACTTTCCCTGTATGAGTGTCTGAGGGCCGTTGGGCTTCAGCGTCACTATGCTAGGTAAGCTCACTCACATCACTTCCAAACTAACACTTGCCCTGCCCCCCTCCTCATCTAACCATATGTCTCCCTCTGTTTCCTCTCCTTCAGGTTTACTTCTGTGGGTATTTGTCGTGCAGCCCACCTCTCAGCGCTGACCATGGAGGACTATCCAATCCTTGGGATCTGCTGTATGGAGGACAGGACTCGACTCTTCCATCTTGTCCAAATGGTCAAAGCTCTTGACCTAAAATATGAAAATAGTGAAGATTATGGTGCTGACAGTGGTGATGAAGGCTACACTGCAGCAGATAGTAGCTTTTCTTATGTTGGTGGTGAAGATGAAGAGGATGTTTACAATGATGAGAATGAGAGGGGTGCTGCTGAAAGTAAGCTTAATGCAACACGTTTTACAAAACCCTCATCCGTTCGCAGACGGCTTGATTTTAATTGTGAAACCATCGATCACAATCTGAATCTTTTTGTTTATCCTGATGCCTCTGTATATGTAATGAATAGTGAGGCAGGGCAGGGCAAAGGGTCGGCCCTATCAGTGCAGCTTGACTCTGGAAGTGCTGCGGTATGTGGCTGCAAAGAGAAGAACAAACACAGGCTGGATTCTCATAGGCATCAATCTGGTCGTCACACAGGAGCAAAAACTGAGCCAAAGATTATGGAAGGAAAATCCATGTTCAATTTTCACACCAGATTATCACCAAAGTGCGAATCATGCATCAAACCAAAACCCCAGTCTGAAACAGTGGCATCAAAGTTGTTAACCAACCAACTATTTGGGCACAAAGATAGAAAGGGACTTTTAAGGAAGAAGAAACCCTTTACAGAAATGAGCAGTAATGCAGCTTCTGAACACACGCCTAAGCCAACACCTGTTTATGAACTAATGAGAACAGCTGGCTACAACTATGGACTACCACTGAGTTCCCCTCCTGCTCCAAACAAAACGTGAGTGGCAGTGGTTTTTGTTGTTTTCGTATTTAGTCCATATTCACAATTAAGTATCTTAGTGCAGTAACAGTACTAGATACATTTATTGAATATGAAATACATTTAGATAGTAATATCAAGTGTCTAAATGGCTACAACATTTACATCTAGGCAATGATAATCAGGATTTTCTTTGCACATGATAATCATGATTTGGTTTTTCTGTGATTGGTGTGTGTTGCAGACGACCAGGGGCGCAGCGGATCAGTGTGTGTGTGAGGAAAAGACCTCTGACACGCACAGAGTGCAGGAGAGGAGAGACAGATGTTTTGACAACTCCAAGTGAAGAGTGTGTTATTGTTCATGAAAGCAAAGAGGCTGTGGATCTCACACAGTACATACTAAAGGTAGATATAAAGTCAAGATATGAGGCAATGTCTGAAACATCATGTAGGAAGAAGACAGCATTTTCTTCAAATAAACACTTTATCATTAAACTGTGATGATGTGAAATAAAGCAGGGTGGATTTTCATTTTAAAATCTACTGCTCAAATCATTTTGCTGTTCTTCCCCCTTGTTCTTTGGTCCCTGCAGCACAGGTTCTACTTTGACCAGGTGTTTGGGGAGGAGAGTTCCAATGAGGAGGTGTATCAAAGAACAGCATACCCTCTGGTGCAGCACATGCTCAATGGGTAGGTTAGCAATAATGTAGTGGCATTTATGTAGTTGTGTGTGTGTTGTCAGCCTTACCTGCCTTTCTAATGAAGTACATGCTTGTACATGGGTTTGGCTTTATGTTTCTACCAACCTGTGCTCCCTAACTATCTTTATTTTTGTTTGTGTTTGTGTGTCCATAGAGGCAAGGGCACCTGCTTTGCATATGGCCAGACAGGTGCAGGGAAGACTCACACCATGCTCGGTTCCCCTGTGAGACCAGGGTTGTATGCTCTGGCAGTCCGGGACATTTTTGCTCACCTCTCCACCACACACATGAACTCACCCTTGCTGGTGTATGTCAGTTTCTTTGAAATCTACTGTGGTCAGCTGTATGACTTGTTGGACCACAGAAAGAGGTGCGTGTTTGTATCAGTAAGCGTGGGTATGTGTCTTGTTGTGTATACAATTGGTTAAATGTTTTATAGGTGGAGTTGCTATCAAAAAAGTAGCAATTGGTATAAAAAACAGATGAATAATACCCCATTTGTTCCATAGGCATGATTATTTTGTTGGTAATCCACCATCAAAATGAATCTCTTTAAGCTTGACTTTTTCTTCTTTCTTGAGTTATTCTCCCTCTTAATCTCGTTTTTTTTTTCTTTATTAGATTGTTTGCCAGAGAAGATGGACTTAAGGTGGTTCACATTGTTGGGCTGCGTGACGTCAGAGTGGACTCAGTCAGCTCACTGATGGAGGTTCGCCCTTTTTTTTCTGCTGTCCATGCTGTGTAGACAAGAGCTAGTCTTCTGGTTACCACTCAAACTTTTTGAACACATTTATGCAATGAGTAATTCCCAAATCAGAGACCTACCATTAAAAATAAACATCAATAGAAAAGTATAACAATATATTGTGAGGAACATTCCAATCTTAGGTCACGCTTACTTGAACATTACCTATCTATCATCATGTTTTCTTTGTCTCTCTTTTTAATTATTTGTCCTCCTTTCTAAGGTGATTTCACAGGGAACAGAGGTGCGCACACAGGGGGTGAGTGGGGTGAATCCACTCTCCTCTCGCTCCCATGCCTTGCTTCAGATTCAGCTAAGGGATGCAAACCAGCAGATAGCTGGAAGGTGAGTGACAACATGTGTTTGTATCATATTGTAGGCTTATTATACTGTACACACTATCTGATTGTATTGTCTTGTGCTCCCTTGTTTGTGTGCTTTCAGAATGTGGTTTGTGGACCTGGCAGGAAGTGAGCGGGCATCAGACACCAAAGAAGACAGGCAGAGTCGCATGGAGGGAGCAGAGATCAACCAGAGTCTGTTGGCTGTAAGACACACGGACACACACAGACACACACACATGCTGGGATTTTACATATTTTTTCATTTGTTTGTCTTTCTTTTCTTTTCTCAGCTTAAAGAATGCATTCGGTCCCTGGATCAGGAGCAGTCTCACACACCTTTCAGACAAAGCAAACTGACTCAGGTACTGCAATATTCTGTTGTGTGTGTATAATTATCATGGCTGATTTTTTTGTCCAGCTTGATCAATAACCTCTCCTGTGTTTTGCAACACATTGTTCCTTTTCTAGGTTTTGAAAGACTCATTTGTTGGTGACTCAATGACGTGCATGATTGCCAACATTTCACCTGGTCACTTAGCAACTGAAAACACACTAAATACACTGAGATATGCTGACCGGTAAGTGTGTGTGTTTCAATATAGTTGCTGGAACGTTTTTTTTTTTTTTTTTTCTCAGAGCCCTAGTGGATTTTATTCATCCTACTTTAAATCCTGATTAAATGACTTTGGAAAATGTAAAATATAAATGTGATGTTTAAGAACAAAGTTTATTTTCATCTTACTCCCAGTGTTGACAACGTATCAAGTCTTATTATAACGTTTTGTTATGGACTGTTAAGGCAATAATCAGTGACTGCTATTTGAGATATTACATCTTATATTTTTTTCATAGGGTGAAGGAGTTAAAGGGACAGGGGGGACTACGAGGAGGAAGAAGAGGAAGGACAAATCACTCCCCCAAGCGTAACTTGTCAAACAGCAGCAGCAGCAGCAAAAGCACAAGCAGCATAATTGGCACCCGAGGGAAAAGTCCTCCCAAAAAGCCAAAGTTAGGGAGACATAGGGAGGATTTTTGCCCCATCTCGCCTACCATTAGATTGACCATGGGAGGCGAAAATCTTTGCTCTACACCCAAAAACAGCAGATGGGGAGAGGAAACAACTGCAACAACAAGAAAGGGAATTGACTTTGAACATATAACACCTGTTGGAGGTTTGCTGGGAATGAGTGGTAGGAGGGTCAGGACGGACAGAGCAGACAGGAGGGAAGGTAGAAAAAGAGAAAGGTATGGAGTATCTGACAGTGTAGACAACACAGTTGGTGACCAAAACATAGGGGCAGAACTGGTCTTGAGACAAGCGACAGATGAGCTTCACTTGTGGGAGGTGTCGAGAGAATCTGGATTATGCTACAGAGGAAAAGAGAGACAGGGAAGTTCAAAAGGGGCAGGAAAAGATGAGAATAGAGGGACAGAACAAAGAAGAAAAGTGGGAATCAGTAGAGACACATGTGATGAAGCAGAGAGGCTAAGGGAAAAATATTTGAAAAAGGCTGATGAAAGGGAAAAGGACAGAGAGCGCCATCTGAGACAGTATCACCAGCAGTTACAGCAGTTCATGCCCTCATCTTCATCTGTCCTCTTCTCATCCTCTACATCCCCGTCTATTTCTTCCTCAAATCAGGCCTCTCTCTCTTCTTCTGTCTCTCCTTCTACCTTTCAACAATCTTCCAGCCTCTCAGTTTCTGCCCTTATGTGTCATGGTTTGGAAGGAGTTTTTGATGCATACGGGGCTAATGTTAAGGTCAGGGTAGATAGTAACAGAGGACAGTCATCTTTCTTCCCCAGTCAAGAGATTTGCTTTCAAACTAAAACCTCCCCTAGCTGCAATACAAACAAGGCTGTGGTTAGTCCTGGTGACTCAGGTGGATCTGGTGATGCTTGGAGGGTATCCAGGGATGGGAAAGAGGAAAGATTTGGGCAAGACAGAGATACACATGAGAAGTTAAGGTCACTGAAGGCAGCAGGGGAAGGTGAGGTCAGAGTAAGGAGGGAGGAGTGGAGACCAGCAATGGAAGGAAAAGGAGTGGGGAGGTGGGCCTGGGTAGCATCAACAGAGACAGAGCAGGCAGACAGGATGACAGGTGCAATCCCCGATGAGGCAGTAGTGTTGTACAACCGTCTCTCAGAAGAGGATGAAGAAGGTCTTAATGCTTCAGATGTCACAGCTGATAGAGTGTGTAGTACTGAGGAGCGAAGAGGAGCCGACAGTTACGGTTTTCTGTCCTCCCAAAGAAACATTGACAGTAGCAGCCTCTTTAACCGCCCTCTGGATGAGTCATCCCGTCAGCGAGCTACAGCAGAACGACCTCTCTCCCCAGCCTGTGGACAACCAAACACTCTCCTGACCCCTAATCCCTCCTTTGAGTTAAAACACACTACATGCACCTCAAACATCGAGTCAATACCATTGAAAAATGCTCATCAGGATGTACCATTAAGCAGCTGTAGAGTGAAGCCACCATGGTTCAATGCCCACGACAATATACCTGATTTTTTTAATTCTCAATGGGCCACACTACCTCTCACTACTCCCACAACACAGAATAGAGGTAAAATACCAGCAGAGCCTCTCAATATTTCATCTGAAAATCCAGCCTCCACTATGGTACACAACGGTCCAGATGCTGACGCCAAAAAGTCTGAATTACCTCAAGAAGAGACTGAAGGTTCAATCAACTTCGTCATGGACCCCCTCAGCATCTCCTTGCTTCAAGTGGACCAACAGGCTGACAACCTTTCTTTCCTTCAATGGGATCAGAACAGAACCGCTGCATCCCCACCCAAAACCTCTACATGTTCTTCAATGCAAACTTCTGTCATGCAGTCCAACTCTTCCTCTGTCAACCAGTCTGCAAACACAGGTTTACTGAGCACACACGATCTAACGACCAATGGTCCCAACCAGAAGCCATCAGAACATGCACACAATATGCACAAAGAACTGTCTTTGGCCATTTCAACACCACAGTCAGAAAGTCAGTTGTTGACCACAGCGCCAAAGCATTGTCAAACTGCACATTCAAACACCTCAATCCAAACCAACAGTATTTTACAATTAAATAATCAAGAGAGCATCAGCAATCAGCAAATTAGACCCATCTGCCTTTCTAGGCTGGAAGACTTGGATCACGGCCAGTAAGTACCCAGACATGTCACAGTTTTTACACAATCATTTTAATGTTGTTAATGAGTGTTTCAGAGGCCAGTGCCCATTATAATGAGACAGACTGGATTGTATAATTCCCCGTTGTGTTAGGTTAATATTTTACTCTTGTTACAAGTTGCTTTGTTTTAACATTTGATTTAATTTACATTTAAGTGGATCCTCCAGACATGATACAAACCTTTTTGGTGGTCAATTTAGAAAACCTGCTGTTTATTTCAGAGTAACGGAGCAATCACAACCTACAATATTAGATGAAATAAAATTAGTATGTATTTTTTTCCAATCCAATTTAAGGTGGCGTGTTGTCCAGGCCCACTGGGAGCAGCTAGAAGAGATGGAAGCTTTATGTCGTAAAGAGGGGATGCTTCTGTGTCGTCAACCTGATATGGTCAGAATAGATATATTACATCTGCTATTACATTTGAACTTGCTCATTTAACCTCTATCCCAAGCACTAAGGCTGCTTTTTAGATCATTCTGCAACCAACAACATCCCACATTTATGTATTTATATATAGGTAAATACTGCTGAGTATCAAGCATCGTTATATAATGTTTTGATGGACTTGCAGAAAGATCAATTCACTCATCGCTTCTATTACTGTCACAGATTTACAAATGAAGAATTGCTGTGTTTTGTCTTATATGCCACTGCCAAAGGCATTTTTTTATTTGATGCAAGTCTAATAAACAATAAAGTTATTTAGATCTGAATACATTTTAAATGAACGTGTGTCTGTCCTTACTCTCTGTCTCTCTCTTTACAGGCATTTGGGGATTATTTCCACAAACTGAAGGAGATCATGGAGAGAAAAGCTCAGTGTGTCCACATCATGAAATCTCACCTACAGCAATACCTTAAACCCAGTCAGTGTAATCAACCACACCACCAAGAAAAAGAATAATCATGATCCAATTCATTGAATTACATTAAATTAATAGACATATAAAAAGGAATATTTGAATTTTTAAGTCAATATCTTTAAGAAATGGCAGGTTTGCTAAGGTGGGCTGTTGATGAGTGAAATTTCCCCTGACAGCACTAAGTTTGTGCATTCTGCAAATTGATGTGGTCTGTGTATGTATGTGTGTATGTGTGTGTATGTTTGTGTGGGTTTTGTTTTTGTCTTTGGTGCAGGAGTGTGGTTGTTTGGTGTGTGGTTTATTTTGTACATTCTCAGTACTGTTAAATGCTTATTCAGATAAATACTGTATGTTATACTGTATACTATAAGACATATTGCCTGAGTTCTTTGAATTATCATTTCTGTTTTTCTGCACAAATACCCGCCGAACCTGGTCTTCCCTTTAGCTATTACTTAAACTTTGACTCTGTAATGATGATGCTCTGAACTTTTTTTTTGTTGCAATTACAATTGGAATTTGTTGCTACTTGTTGAATACAGTTCTTATAAGACTTTAAGATTAAGTGAAGTTTGTCTAATGAACTGTTCTGTCTTGTGAAATATGTATCTTGCGTAGTATATAGGGTGAATATCATTTGAATAGAAAATGCCAAAATAAGACAGTGGATTTAGATGATGCTCAGTAAAGAAACTTACAAAAACGGTTTGGCTGAAGAAGAAAAAACTCCCTCTTGAACAAAAAATAAATAAAACATATGTGTATTTGATATCGTATCAGAAATTACATGTGTGCCTAATTAGCTAAATATGGGAAAAATATCAGCATATTTTATTTGTAATAAACTATTTGTACAGTATAAGGTTTAATTTCACCATGGTTTTCACTTGTCCTCAGACTCAAACATAGGCTGGACTCAACCCTGGAAGTATTACAGCAGCGCGCGCTCCCACACAGGAACGCGCACGCAAGGGCACGTTGTTGAACCACGTGATCATCTTGTAGGGTTATGGTTGGCAGTGTCGGCTTCTCCTCGTTGAACAACGGCGCGTTGGGTCACGTGACAGCATCTGCTGCTGCTGGCTGAGCGAAGCGTGTTAGCAGGTAAAATGAAGAATAGACATTTGTTGTTTTATTGTTTTCGAATTGAAAGCCGTTTGAACGACACAGTCAGCCTATCGTACAACTTGTACAGTAGTTTATAGAAAAACGATCGGTCGATTCAGAGAAACAGTTTGTCCTTTTCGGTGGTTACCTAACTAGCTAACTTACTAGCTAACAAGCTAGCGTCGTATCCGTAATGCTCATTGTATGCGGACGGGCCGTTCACATGCCGGGTCAGTTCGTTAACGTAACTGCTGATAGCCGCTGGAGTTAAACATGAAGGGGACACACGTTTCTTCGATACGTCCCCCCACACACAAACAGTATTACAATATCAGTGTAGATAAATGTTGATAACATCTCGTGTGTTCGTTTAGTTTCGGTTATGTTTGCTGCTGCTAACTTTAGCTACATGTAGCTTTGAGCGACTAACGTTAGCTTCTCTCTTGGTTAACACAATAGGGTACATCGTCGCACTTTGTTTATTATCTTTACGTGAGTCGAGGTGGCTTCACGAACCCAATCACAATAACGCACAGGTTAACTTACTATATAAAAAACACTGATACCTTGGCAGTATTTGTAATATTATATTTTAACGTTATGAACCGTGTGTGTATCGCACACGGAACAAAGACGAGGCAGGCTAAAGCTAGCCCGTGCTAACGTTAGTTGACAGAGCTAACGCTGATGTGAAAGTTAGCAGTGTGGCTCATATTTCCTTCGAGCTTCTTGTAACGTTCACCTTAATGCGTTTACGATTCCGTATGATCCGAGCCTGTCGACATAATTTGTTGTGTTAACAGGCTGACATGTTGTAACTTGTTAACGTTAATATTACTTGCTAAAATGAGTCACTTTATGTGGTGCAATCTAACCGACGGAACGTGTGTATGCTTGCAATTTCCTTAGACACAGCTCAGCATGGCGTTAAGCCCAATATATTTTGTGTTAGATTACTTTATACTTTTAGTCGAATTCCGAATCGCTGTCGCTATCTAAACGTATTTATTAGGTGAAGGTTATTATTCTTAATACCCTTAACATATGGTGGGGCATACTCGTTGTGTTTTTGTGTGGTAGACTGAGGGAGGGTTGTAAGTTGACACCCGGATAGTCCCCTCTTGGCTTGCTAAATTTAACCCGGGTGGTGGGGGGGCGACAGATGGGGTTATAGACTTACATGGTATACTTAACAACAGTAAGTCTCAGTCGGCTCTTAGTTCGTTTATTGTACTTGTATTCGACATTTATTCAGTATTATATTTCACATAGCGACTAACTCACAATTCTATGTCATTCAACTCTGCCTCTTCCTCTCTCCCCCAGATTTTTCTATTTTGTACATACATTGTTTTGTATATACTGTATATGATGACTTCAGTGGTCAGCAATCCAGCCCGAGGGCCTCGGGACAGAGCGCTGCCCGCCACCACACAGACAACACAGCCACAGAAACAGATACAGGTGAGGGGTCACTGTTGGACATTCACAGGTGAATCCAGGCCTCTCCTGTTCAAGTATTATTGTTTAATCTAACCAAAGGTTGCCTCAAAGTGATAAATACATTTTTAGTTAAAAAACGTTATCATACTGAATAGGGATGGAAAGATAAAAGGTATCACAGATTGCAATAAAAGCTAAACAAGTTAGGTCGATTGAATTCCCTTTTTTGTGATAATCGTGAATATCCTCAAATTAATGTCTTCAGAAAGCTTCTTTGCTTACAAGCATGGTATATAGGTGAAAACTAGTCTGGCATTAAAAGATAAAGGACAGACTCTGTCTTCTTAATGTATTGTTTTAAACTGAAGTCTGTTTCTCTACCAGGCAACAGCAGAACAGATTCGCTTAGCCGAAGTGATCTACGACAAAAATGATGCTGACTTTGAAGACAAGGTTAAACAGGTAACAGTCTTCTATATTCAAACTTAACATTTTGAACATTACAGCCCTCATTGCATCATTGATGATCTAACATAAGACTGTCTGTTTTTCATACTCAAAGCTGATTGAGGTAACTGGGAAGACTCAAGATGAGTGCGTGGTAGCCCTCCATGACTGCAACGAAGATGTAAACAGAGCCATCAATTTTATGCTGGAGAGCACCTCTGACCCAGTAAGAGTCTTATGTATACATTCCTGAACCATACTGATATGATACTTTTTATTATGCTTGTGTTTACATCTGTTTGCAATTCCTTTGGGTTTTGAAGAATTCACATACAAGTTTTTTTTTTAAATGTATTTAAAAATTCTTCTTCTCTGGTTTACCTCTGTCAGAGCTCCTGGGAGACAGTGGGGAAAAAGAGGAGCCTTGGGAAAGAAGGACCCTCAGAGATAAAGGAGAGCCGAGAGAAAAGGGGAGGAGAGAGAGAGGCTAGTCGAGGACGTGGGGCGTCCAACAGGAGGGGCAGAGGCATCAGTCGAGGGCGTGAAGGTACGCCTCTCTATATGTTTTGTGTAGCTTCTGCAGGTTCCCTGTTAGTTTGTTGAAATAATGTCCTCTCTTTGATGCGTCTTTCCTCATCGACGACTGTTTATTATCACTGTTATGTTGCTTAAAGTACGGTTGGTATATGGATTTGTCAACTAACCGTCTCTCCCAGATTTAATAAACTTTAATTTACCAGCAGCTGTCATTAAAAACCCCCACGTTATTTTTTTATTCCACTTTAGTGTTCACAATTTTAAATGAATCACTGTTTGTTTGTTTCCAGGTCGGTTAGAAGAGAATGGATTTGAGGTGGCACCTGGAGAAAGGGGGGGAGACCGTGGGCGCAGAGGGCGTGGCAGAGGTGAGTCATACGAGAAATTACACTCCTTCATAGATTATTTACTACATTGCCATTTGTTAGCAATGAAGCCAAAAGCTCACAGTTTGAGTATACAATTATTATGGAATAAAGCTGGATCCAAAGCTACAACCACATTTTTCAGATGCTCTTTTTACGATACATTAAAAAAGAATTAGAATGACTGCAGGCTAGAAACTGAAATGCATGCTTTAAGAACATTTAATAACGTCTTCTTGTCTACAGAGATGATAAGATAGGGTTTTTAATGTTTTGATGAAGTAGCTGGCAACACATCTATTTGTGTCTGCAGGCATTTAGAGTGTTGCAGCACTCAACATGTGTGGAATGTGCTCACTCCCTGCAGCTGCTTGAGTGTTTGGTGAGGCAGGTTGTCAATAGATAAAGAGATTGGAGAGATAGAAAGGGAGTAGGATCTGACTTGATTGGTTGGCATTTTGTGATAAAGAATGGTGAGGTTGATCAAGGCCTGGTTCAGAGGAAATGGGGTCAGATTTGTTGTTGTGCTTTTAACAGCGGAGAAAGGCAGGTATTCTTGCCACTTATTTAATATCTGAGTGTTTTAGCAGTTATCTAGTCGCTAAACCCAATATTCCCAGAGGTTCAATGATTCTGAACATAGAAATGCAGATCTTATGAGTTGTTCAGACAGCCTGTCAACAGTTACCTCAATAGCTCATGCTTCTTAATTTGTATCCTACAGATTGGTTTGGTATCAATTTCAGGCAGTTACCTGTGCTATGCTTTCATTGTTGAACAAAAAAGGGAAAATATAACTTAATATTAAAAATAAACAGACACATTAATGCAGGTATGCTAATGCTCAACAAAGATCAATGATTACAACAGATGATGTCATCTGGTTGTTTTGTTTCCTCAGGGGCAGGGGTTCGCGGTAGAGGAAGAGCAGCTGATGGCACCAGGTTCTCCGGCGAGGGAATGGGGTAAGAACATGTGTCAATTGTAATCTTAAGTCTGAAGTAGGATGAGGAGGTGATGATGGTAATAACAAGCACATATCTTAAAAAACAAACGTGTAGATGAATAACAATTCTGAATCTCCTCATTTATTAGCTACAGCATACCAGATGATATTCTCATTGATTTTATCTTGGCTCATCTACCTTACCTGTCTCCTCACCTTTCTTGTTGTCTTTTTTTCCACTGTCCACTTCTTTCAGCACCTTCAATCCATCTGACTATGGGGCTAACTCTCGAGCTCGCCAGGAGGCATGGGATGGCAATGGACCTGCCGAAGGATCTGGTAAGTAAAATATCAGAACATCAAATGTTTTGAAGCAGACTTTTAATTGGACTTTTTTTATTTGGTATCAAATTTGTTTCATATAGCCCAATATCACACATTTGTCTCGGGGCTTTCATGGGTGTACAGCAGACTACACCCTCTGTCCTTAGACCCCGAAAATGGACATTGGAAAAAGTAACCCCACAAAAAACCTTTGAAAAACGTATAATAACATTAAAACATGGCCAATATAAAATGCAAACTTATATATATTAAAAAAGCTATATATATATATATATGAATCCAGGAGGCTATCAACGATATCCAGGTGCTTCCAAAAAATAATAAAGTGGGCATCAGGATTGACCACTACAATGAGGCAGCCATTATTGATGATCCAGATGTTACCTTTTTAATACTGGCCAGCTAAGAGACACTCTGGAGATGCTTAGTTAGTAACATGCATTTAGGGCATACGAGTGCATACATTTAATAAAAGGTCCATCCGTTCGCTGTCATTGATCATTGTGGAGAGCAGGCAGACGTTTTCTATTATAGCAGCTATCGGATTGCAGGGCTCAACACTATAAATGGCCCGCTGGCCCGGAAGCACTATTTAGACACCCCGGGCCAGCATAACGTACTTTCCACTTGCCCGCTCGGGCCACTAAAAATATTGCTTTAAAAAAAAAAATGGTCCTATGGTATTGGTATTTTGACTAGCAATTGTGTTAAATGGTTTCGTTTATTAACGCTACAACATAGCTGTTTCGTGAGTCGCTTGTCGTTGTTGGGTGAAAAGCAAATGGCTGTTTGTTGCGGAGTGCAGCGCGAGCAGGCTCCCGTGAGCGGGAGCGCGCTCCTTCACTACAGACTATCGCGCCACCTAACCATTCGCCAAAATCCTTTTTAATACCAGTGGTAACCGGCCAAGCGTCAGGCAAAAAACAATCTTCAAATAAAAGAAAGTTACCGGAGGAGTGAAAGGAGAGTGACAGGGAACATGAGAAGAAGAGGGAGAGAAAGTTTCAGCCAGCAAACCCTTTTTATAATCTATCGATTAGATATATGATTCGAAAATTATAAAAGTAGGGTAGACATGTGGAGATTATCCGGCTGAACAAAATGTGCATTTATCAGAGGTTTGTTTTCCACAGACCTTATTTCCAGCTATTTTCCAAAACCCTATGGAGAAATCCATTACTTTTTTGTCGAGGGAACCAGCAGCTTACTTCCTGGTTTTAGGACGCGTCACTGCACCTCTCAATATTATGCCAATATAAACAAGGTCTTTAGTTGGCTCTGTACATCAATGCCGACCTATGCTGACAAGTAAGTAGAAAATATAAAGGTATTGGCGGAAATGTCCCAGCAGTTTAGGATAATGAAGGTTCTATTCAAATCAATTACATAGCCAATACATGTCTAACTCCTAATGACAGGAAGGCAGAAAGTGCATTATACAAATAATAATACTCATAATAGCAGACAATTTTTAACAATGACCACTATCATTATTTTAATAAACCAAATATGAACAATTTAGGAAGAACTGATGATTCAAATGTTGTAGTAATGTAGTTCGTGCATCAATTACTATTGCAACAAATGTGTTAATTTTCTTCATTAGTCGATTTTTTTTTGGACGAATGCTCCGGGCCAGTGGTTACAATGGTGAGGCCAGTGATAATACAATTCCACCGGCCCGGAGGGCCAGTGGCATTTTAACCTTAATGTCTACCCCTGGATGGAATCAATACATGGGCTGCACAGGTTGTCATGTCCGACAAGTAGAATCATAATGAAAAGGTAAAATGTGCCTATAGAAAACGGTTTATGCCACAATAGGATAGCAACAAGTAGTCAAGATAGTCAGTTTAGCTTCGGTTGCTAAGCTAACATCACCCATTTTATGCCAGAGAAACTTTCATAACAGCGTTGTGATGCCAAACAGCGGGCAGCACTTCAGCGGTCGGTAAATGCCGCTTAAGCACATTAATAAACTATGAACCACGGCACTCTGGAGAAAAGTATAAGTTTGGACTAGTCGTTATTTAATTTAATCTGGCTTCGTATGATTTAAAAGCAACCCGATCAGCGACCTGCCGCAGTCCCTCGTTGTTGTTGTGAGCGCCGCTGGGGAGAAAATCAGCGACGTAAACGATGACGTCATAACGCAGCAGCACCAGTCAGGCTCTGGGCGGTGTGAACAAAACGAGGGCTGAAAAGGAAAACCGGTTCCGGCATTACATTACTCTGCAAATGTGGATATATAAGGAAATGGCCTTTTTGCATAAAACATAGTTGTGTTAACTCAGTTATTGTGCAGTTGGGTTATTTGAATACTAGACTTTCTTACCGGATTACACCAGACATTTTAGAAAATATATTCCTTGATGACTTTGGCCTGGAGATAATGATGACGTTATCAAGCACATATCCTAATCTTTTATGTGGAAATAATCGACTGAATCTCATATTCTCGTGCTAATGTATTTTTTTAAAGGTTTTTGTTATCCCAGTTCAGCAGATAGAGCACTGAAGTTGTGCTAACCAATTGAGTACAATTGGTATTGTCATCCTTGAATCAAGCATTTATTCCTAATGGAAATTGACTAAACGATAAGTCCTCTCCCTGAACGCAGGACTCCATGGTGACCTCAGTAGCTTTTTAATACTGGCCAACTGCCAGCTAAGAGACACAACAACTCTAGGGATGCTTAGTTAGTAACATGCATTTAGGGCATACGAGTGCATACATTTTAAAAAAAGGTCCCCAAACCGTTGAACTCATAGCACTGAGTATGTGAGACCCCGGCAATACTAACCTGGCTGATTTCCTTGTCTTTTTTATCCTAGGACCATGGGCAGGCCAGGTTGAAGACTGGGCTTCAGAGGACTGGAATGAGGATGTAAGGCTAATAAATATGGCTCTGAATGGTTTCGGCTGCACAGCACATATGCCTAGATTAATCTGATGGATGCCTGTGTTTGCCCATGTCTTTCTTTTACAGTTGTCTGAGACCAAAGTATTCACTGCCTCTTCTCCTCCAGCCATCATCACACCTGGACAAAAGTAAGCCACCCTGCCCAAATGTGCATTCAACTTAATACACTTCATAAAAGAAATTAAGCTTTTTACACATCAAGCTTATTTTGGATAAACACTTTATTTGATCAGTTTGGTTATCTTTTCCTTTTTGACCCACTTCATTAAATTCTTCCTCTCTATTCCCCTCACTCTTTCTGCTCCCTTGTCCATTGCTTCTCCTCAGTGCGGACCTTGCTGGCCTACTGCCTAATTCTGGAGTGGACTCTGACTTGGGGGCCATAGTTGATGGACCTTCAGCTGAGGATTTGGGCCAAAGCCTGGTGTTTACCAATTCCCACCACAATGGACGCACTGCAACACACAGCTATGCACACGCAACAGCCAACAGCTACGCCCATGCCGCCTCGGCTAGTTCCACCTACGCACATGCTACACTGGTACAGAAAGCCACACGTACATGCACTTACACATGACAGCGCCAGCAAACACTTGTACATGGTATCAGTGTATTCAACTCTTGTTTTGTTTCTCTCATCCTACCAGTCCTCTGTCCTGGGTTCCGGGTTTGGTTCTCTCAATGCGCCTAAGCCGACCCCTGCCGCTGATGTCCGGGCGTCAGAGCCGCTCAACGGGCCTCGGCTCGGTCAGAGAGCTGGTCCGACGTTGGCATCAGCCAGCAACATCAGCGGTTCCAAAGACGCAGGGCCATCCCCGATACAGAACCCTGCTCCTGTCCCCTCTGCAGAAATCAAGACTCGGAGAGTGGAGAATGGCTCTGTTACTGCCCAACACAGTAAGTGGATGAGGAATCTAACACAACATTGTAAGACATGCCTATTACCTCTTTACTATGCAAGATGTACAGTGCACAGTAAAATGATAAATGTATCTCCATTCTCTTCAGTGGCCATGAAGCTTCAACCGGAGCCTTCAGCGGTGCTCAGCCAGCTGTCGCTGAGGCAGCAGTCCTCCAACCTCCCCAGCACAGAGCCTCTGGGCATGTTGCATGCTCCACAGGTCCCTACACCACCAGGTACGGCTGCATGGCGGTGGTATATTTAATAATTAATAGATATATGATGTAAGGCTAGCGAAGGTGAGGGCAACATTTGAAGTGTACCTTTTGCCGTTGTGTACTGTGATCACTGTGGACTGAAAAATAAAAGTATTTTAGTCTGCTATACAACTACCTAAGCAATTGTTTTTCAGTGCATCTGTAGAAGTGCAAACGCACTAACAGTATCTGTGCATTATCATTGTGTTCTGCTCTGACAATTACTTTGACTTTAACAAATGTGTTAATATTCTTTAGGTCATGAGTCCTCGGTCTCTCTTATGAGAGATGGAGCCTCTCCAGGAATGAAGTATCCAGGCATGGAGCCTTCCGTCACAGAACCCCCTCAGCGGCAGCTAAAGACACAGAGACGCAGAGTACCTCCTTCCTCAAAGGTAAGCGACTCTAAAATATGAAGGTTCTTATATGACAAAACAAGTTCTAACTTCACTGAAACAATAACAAAGGACTGTTACTTGTTAGACATAGTAGAAGCTGGAATTATTTTCAGTAATTGATCTGCTCTCGCATGCTTGACTAGACGATGTGACAGACTCAACAAATAGTTTCCTAAAGCTGTAAACTGAACTCTCGTGACTTTTATTTTTCACAATCACGGAGAATATCTTGTCAACAAACACAAAGGGTGCATATAAATATTCAATACTTTTTCGGTATATCCATCTCATACCTTTATTTGTTAAAGCCTGCTGCTTAAGTCATGGCAATTTATACTGTAACACATTCAAGTGGCAATTTGAGATATTTTGACTGAACATTGCCACTAACAAGTTAACGTCTACATTCATTTTTGGACTAAAGAGAACCTTGCACACACACTGAAACATCTGATGCTTTTATGTATCATACATGGTAGAAAAACACATGCAAAATAAATAAAATTGTTTAGAAAGTTATCAGCTATACTCAATTCCAACCTGTCTTTTCAGATCCCTTCATCGGCAGTAGAGATGCCGGGCTCAGCTGATATCCCCGGCCTGAATGTTCAGTTTGGGGCTCTTGACTTTGGGTCTGAGGCTGGTGGTGGAGCAGTAGACATGGGACAGAAAGAGTCGGCCAGGGAACACGCCCTGACTCAGGGCCAGGCTCCGGCAGCTCCTGTTCCCATGGCTGTCCCCACGCAGCAGCAGCAGAGCAGCCTGTTCTCCCAGCCAGGATCCATGAGGTTTGTGTGAGTTGTTTTGAAATGGTGTAAGGCACAAGTTACAAAGAGAAAACTGCTTTTATGTTTTAAATTAAATCAGTAATGATACATCCCACCATTTACTCCAGCACTACAGATTTAAACATATGTATCTAAATGATGTTACAGTATAACACAATTACTACCTGTTTAATGAAACTACACACACGTCTGTATGTATCTTTTATTTATTTCGTCCCCTTTGTTTCCTGGAGATAATGATGACGTATCAAGCACATATCCTAATCATTTTATGTGGAAATAATCGACTGAATCTCCCTTTCTCGTGATAAAGTATATATATATATATATATTTTTTTATCCCAGTTCAGAAGATTGAATTTAGCACAACTGATAACATTAAGATGGACTTTTTAGGTTACTTTCGCAATGTACTTTCTTTTTCTTATTTGGTTGCTTCTATGCAATTTTATGTTGGCTGTTTAAATGAAATCAGTAATAATACATCCCACCTTTTACTTATTTCTCTTTCTCAATGTTCTTGTGTATTCATCCATCTTTTCCCTTCTCTTGGTCCTGTGAACAGTGAACACATGAGCAGCCTACCCACCATGGGCGTCTCAGATCCCAGTTTCCCATCACCATCCTTGGGTTTACCCAGCGCCACGCCCTCCCCCTCTATGGGTCTTCCCAGTGCATCAGCTCCACCCTCTTCAGTCGCTCCTCCAGCCAACCGGGTGGACACCAGTGGGCAAAGGTCCCTGCCCCCTCATATGGGCTACTCTCAGAGCCAAGATGTTCAATCAGCTGCTTCTCTTACAGTGAGGACAAACCTTTTTCTCTAAGTGCATAAGGACCCCCCCTGAAAACGAGATAATCTCAAGGGGCTTATCCTAATAATACCTCTAATGACAATAGGATGTGTGCTAACTTCACTGTTATTTCTAGAATCTATCTACTTAAAATCTGACAGTACACTGACAGATAACAAATCAAATGATAACACGTTGATGATTTCTTCTTTTCATAGAATGGCTACAATGGCATGAAGACACAGAGCATACAAGACAGTAAGTACACTCAGCAACCGGAGTGGCCAATCAAATCCAATATGATATTGATCGCTAAATGCATCCGGTAGGAAATGGAAACTGTCCTTTTACTGAAAGTGAAGGATGCTTGATAAACACCAGGACATACTCAACCAATCTGTTTTTTTTTCGATTACTTGTCATTATTTTCTCTCACAATCAGCTTGTAACATCAACCCACAAAAATTGACATCAAACACTTTTTTTTTTTTTTTTCAGCTACGTCAGCATCCAGAACAGTGATGACTGAGTCTCCCATTATGACGAGTGACAGTGGCCACCACATCCCTTCCCCTGCAGTTACACCTTCCCACTCAACATCCATCCCCTCGCTCAGCAGGTACGGCATGGTTTAATGTATTGCACCTTGCACCTTGATTCATTTATTTTGTCTCTTTTTTTTTCCCCCTTGGAGATAATGATGACATTTACAAGCACATATCCTAATCCTTTTATGTGGAAATAATCTACTGAATCTCCCATTGTTCTGCTAATGTTTCCTGTGTAAAGTACCTTTATCGCCCTAATAGATTCAAGCAGGCTTACTGAATCCTTTTTGCTTTCTCTAGTCATGTGACCAGTGCTCACTCAACTGGATTGGCCCTTGCCACAAGCTCCTCCCTGACTGTAAGTGTTTGTTTATGCTTACACACACACAATTACTCTTACATTACTTTGCAGATATGGCTATATAAGGACATGGCATTTTTGCATAAAACATAGTTGTGTTAACTCGGTTATTGTACAGTTGGGTTATTTGAATACTAGACTTTCTCATCGGATTACACCGGATATTTTACAAGAAAATATATTCCTTGATGACTTTGGCCTGGAGATAATGATGACGTTATCAAGCACATATCCTAATCTTTTATGTGGAAATAATCTACTGAATCTCCCATTCTCGTGATAATGTATTTTTAAAAACTATTATTTTTCTTATCCCAGTTCAACAGATTGAGCACTCTACTGAAGTTGTGCTAACCAATTGAGTACACTTGCTATTGCCAGGCCACTCACCCTTGAATCAAGCATTTATTCCTAATGGAAATTGACCAAACAATAAGTGTCCCCCCTCCGAACGTACGACTCCATTGTAACCTCAGTAGCTTCATGGGGGTTGGGCCTGGCAAAGGATCGATGAGCGAAAACAGTTATTGTTTTAACTCAGTTATTGTGCAGTTGTGTTATTTGAATACAGGACTTTATTTTAAGCTAAGCTCTAAGGAAAACAAACAGTTGATTTATGAAGATATCATTACCTGATCTGAAAGACTGTAAGTGGTTACTTCCCGCTCACTCACTCTGCTCTTGTCCTGTAGCAGCAGATGAGTCATGAGGAGAGCAGCCACCTCCATGCCTTTTCGTCGGCCAGCCAAGCTGTCCATTCCATTCCCTCAATTCCTATGGCTGTCAGCAGTTCAATCTCCAATGGTATGCACCTATCTGGAGCACCAGGACTTACTCCTAACGGCACAGCCGCTGCGCTCTTAGCTGCTAGCAACCGCGGGGCCCCCCTGCTCACTGCCACCTCTGGTAAGCTCAATGTTCCCATCACCGTAACACAGGAACTCATTTACAAAAGATTCTTTCAAAGGAGAATGACTTCCTCATCCCAATTGCCTGTGGAATCAGGCACTTTAGACACTCATATTAGGCAGTACAGATTTAAACGAATGTATCTAAATGATGTTAAATTATAACAAAAGGACTCGCTGTTAAATGAAACTACACACACGTCTGTATGTATCTTTTATTTATTTCGTCCATTTTTTTTTCTGGAGATAATGATGACTTTATCAAGCACATATCCTAATCCTTATGTGGAAATAATCTACTGAATCTCCCATTCTCGTGATAATGTATTTTTCGTATCCCTATTCAGAAGATTGAGTTTAGCACAACCGATAACATTAAGATGGACATTTTAGACAACTTTCGCAATGTACTTTCTGTTTCTTATTTGGTTGCTTCTATGCTATTTCATGTTGGCTGTTTAACAGATTATCTTTCTCAACTTCCGTTTTTTGTCTTCTTTACTGTCATTTTCTGTAGTATTATATACATCCCAAGATAAGTAATTACTTAAACAATGTCCATGATTTAATTCAAGCCAAAAATCCGTGTTTGTCCTCTTCAGGTAAAGCTCCTCCCAACTTGGCACAAGGAGTGCCACCTCTCCTGGCAAACCAGTACATCATGGGCCCGGGGGGGTTGCTCCCTGCTTACCCGGTAACTATACACTTTCCTGATGTCTTTGATGTACTTGTTTGTGTATTCATTAGTTCCCTAGTGATCCAAAGGCTTGATTACTAAAAGGAATTGAAGTGTTGTATCATATGGAAACTGTTTAGCATCTTCATTCGGTCAATCTTAAAGAGCCATGTGTTTACCATTAGTTAATAAAGTGAAATGTGTTTTGGTTTTGACACTCTTTATTCTATAGAGCTTGTGTTGACTGTTTTAGTAGCTTCTGATCATAATGATGTCTATGGCACGCACTGATTAAAGCAGAGTAGATGAAAGTTGAGTTGGCAGGAAACCGTGAGGTTAAGTAGGTACTTCCATAGATGTGTATCCATACACAGTATTTTATTATCTCTAATTATTCTCCACATTATCTTTTATTTCGACAGCAAATCTATGGATACGAGGACTTGCAAATGCTGCAGTCTCGCCTTCCTATGGTGAGTCTGGTTATCCTGCACTGTACCCTGCTTTCTGGAAATCAACAAATTCCCAAAGGAGTCGGCTGGGATGTATTGATTGGCCACCTTTGGCTTTTATATTAATTTGTTTCTCTTTCTACTCAGGATTATTATGGTGTTACATTCCCTGGTACTACGGCTGCTATGCCTGGAAGAGAGAGCCTGGCCAATAATCCATATTCTGGTAAGTCCATTTTTAACACAATTACTCCGTTTTATGAAACGTATGTCTGTCTGTATCTTTTGTATTTATTTCGTCCCTTTTTCTGGAGATAGTGAAGCACATATCCTAATGCTTTTATGTGGAAATAATCTACTGAATCTCCCATTCTCATGATAATCTATATTATCACAGTTCAGCCGATTGAGTTTAGCACAACATTAAGATGGACATTTTAGGCTCTTTTCCTTATTTGCTTGCTGCTTTTGCTCATTTATGTTGGCTGTTCAACGGATACTTTTTTTCTCAACTTCCGTTTTGTCTTTACTGTCATTTTCTGTCAAGGTGAGGCAACAAAGTTTGGCAGGAATGATTCTTCATCTCCAGCCCCCCCCACCAGCCTGTCCTCTGCGGGGGTGCAGTCGCAGGCTCCACAGGCCGGAGTGCAGGGGCAGGGGCAGAGCCAGGGGCAGCAAGCTCAGAACCAGGCCTTCCTCAACCCCCCTCTGCCCCCTGGCTACGGATACACTGGTAAGGAACTGGGATGCCATTCTGTGGAACATTTTCAACCTTTGACTTAATTGACAACACCATTCTTACCGGATTACACCAGACATTTATTTGAACAAGAAAATATTCCTTGATGACTCGCTGAGTTAATTTGATCTCTGACGTTGTTTGGCCTGGAGATAATGATGACGTTATCAAGCACATATCCTAATCCTTTTATGTGGAAATAATCGACTGAATCTCCCATTCTCGTGATAATGTAGTAATTTTTTTTATGAGGTTCAGCAGATTGCGCACTTTGCTGAAGTTGTGCGAAACAATTGAGCACAATGAGTATTGCCAGGCCACTCATCCTTGAATCAAGCATTTATTCCTAATGGTCCCCCCGAACGCAGGACTCCATGGTAACCTCAGCAGCTTGATAGAATAGCAGCGAGGGGTGGGACTTCGCAAAGGATCAATGAGCGATGGGAATTTATCATTTCTTTTTGTACAGGTCTGCCGTACTACGCTGGTATGCCAGGTGTTCCCTCAGCGTTCCAGTACGGCCCCACCGTCTTTGTGCCTCCTGGTTCGGGCAAGCAACAGGGAATGGGCCTTGCCAACCCCTCCAATCAGTATCATCAACAGCATCAGCCCAATTACGGACAGCATGCATATGGCGCAGGTAAGACTGGCAGAAAAAACAAAAACAAAACAAAACAAGAAGGCTCCGGCTGTCACTGCACTGACTGGTGTTTCCAGACAGCCAGCACATCGTATTTTAGTCAATTAATGATAAAATGTTTGAAATCAGGAATTCATCCAGTTTTGATTTGATGCATCTTACTTAAACCTGTGCTTTGCTATTTGAACACAGGTTTATCTTAAAATATTACTGCAAAAATATCTCAATCGCACAAACTGTCACCGCCACTTGCCACAAGAAAAAGGTGGAAAGGTTACTTGATGGACTTCACCAGTTGGAAAAGTTCTGGTAGTGATTGGTGCGTTATCTGGCCATTCGCTTCCGTGTTATGATTCTGAAAAAGTACACAAGTTACTGTCTTGTAGAAGTTTTGGCGTAAGGACTCTTTGAATTCCATAATGTGTATTCCGAGACCTTGGAATGAATTAGGGGTGGACAGTGTAGAGGGAGAAAAGACCATTTAATTTCCAACCCTTTATACACCTTACGCTGCATGTGTGTGTGTGGACTTGGGCCTGTGTGTGTTTTTGGCTTGTGCTGCATGCATAGCTCAAACCCCCTGCTGAAGTTGGACACGGCTCAATATAGACACAGCTGCCATTTTAGTCAGGTTACCTTACTGCCTCTCTCTCCCCTGCCCCCCTCTCTTTTCTGTGCCCATCATCTTTCCTCTTCTTCTCTTCACCTTATCTCTTTCTCTTCTCTCCCTTTCCTTTGCTCGCTCTGCATCCTCTCTTCTTCTGTACTCCTGCTCCTCCTCCTCCTTCAGCCTTTGATGACCTGTCTCAAGCCCACGGTGGGGAGTACAGTAAGGGAGGGTACGGAGGCTCTGTCCAATCACAGGCCAAATCAACGGGCGGCGGCCCAGGGAAAGGTACATACACAACACATGTGCGCACACTCTAAAAGCCAGTCAATGTCAGTGGGCATTTCCGTGTCGGAAAAAACCGGATGTACTCACAATTGCAGATGATTCTACAGTCAAGAGTGTACTGGAGGGAGGTGTGTAAATGCACGTGTGTGTGACTGCACTTTGATGTGCATTTAAATGAATATTGGCAAAAGTGAGAGACATGCCTCTGCACCTCCTCACTTAATATGCTTCTTCCTACTGGCTGGCCCCCCTCTTACTAACAGTGGAGATTGAAATGTTTCATATTCAATTATCATCAGTGAAGTGACACAGTTGTACTTCTTCTCCCTTAACCCCCTCCCCTCTCCTCTTCTCTATATGGTTTTCTTTCCAACCTTCTTCATTTCAATCTTTCCTTTTTATCTTTCCTATTCCCTCCTATTATTCTGCTCTCAGCTCCAGGACTGTCAGGCTCAGGTAACAGTGGAGGCGTACCTGACATGGGAGGGTCAATCTACAGCAAAGCTCAGGTGAGTGACTTCTGTCATGTGGTATGCCTGTATTTAGTGCAAGACGTAATGCTTGTTGGATAATGGTCTTAAAATAACTCCTGTGACCCATTTAGCAAATAAGTCTCTTCATTGAAGCTAGAAAATACCTTCACATTATCAGCACATCGTTTTGAATTGCCCGTTTACTTATATTGTAAACTTTGGTTACAGTAGCATGTTTATTGAAAGCTAAATGAAATTAGCTCTTTTTCTGGACATGCTGTATTTGCAAATGTAACGTCTTATGTCTCTGTTCTCTCCAGTCATTTGACAAGCAGGGCTTCCACACGGGGACACCGCCTCCCTTCAGCCTGCCCTCTGCACTGGGGGGTGCGGGGCCCTTGAACCCCGGGGGGGCTCCTGGCTACGCCCCTGCTCCCTTCATGCACATCCTGCCACCGCACCAACAGCCCCACTCCCAGCTGCTGCACCATCACCTCACACAAGATGGACAGGTAAACCAAATGTCATGAATCACATTCTGCCTACCAGGGTTTTCACAACACAAATATGCCAAAAGAAAAGGTTAGGCCTAGTTGGGCTACTAAACAAGTAAACTCCTTTGCAATCAATTACCCGCCTCATGTTGTCTTAAATTCTTGAAAAAAAAGTTTCCCTTGCATAACTCCACAGTGAACGAAAGATTCCCAAAATACGTAAACAAGGGCCGCGTTGAACGATTGCAAAACATGCGAATGGTCGGTTTTTGTTTATAAATTCAACTTTTGTGGGTGAATTATTCTTTCAAATGTAATGGGCCTTTCTGAAGAAAATAGTCATGGATGGTTTGAACTTTAGTCAGGTCCTCTTAATGCTTAACGCGAAGCAGTCAGTAGCATCGGGACCAATTCTTGATCTATAGATAGATTTTTGTGACGTTTGAGTCCGTGAAAAGGTTCATGGAAAATATTCATAGAAGCAACATAAAATGTAATAAACCTGTTTCTCTTTTTTCACCATTATTGACTGAATGGCTTGTTTCCCCCCACAGGGTGGTCCCGGTCAGCGCAATCAGTCCAACAGCATGCAACAGAAAACCCAAGGCAGCAAGTCCAGCTATGGCAGCTCCCCCTACTGGGCCAACTGAGGAATGCTTTCCGCCCCCTCTCCCAGAAAAGGATGTGTGTGCGTGTGTAAAGCTAAAACAAAAAACAGAGACACACTACCTTCACAATGAGCAACCTTGGGCCTCCTCGTCCCGCTCCCCCCACCTCCACAAGTCCTCATAAGTCTTTTGGATTCTCTCTTCCTCCCCCATTTCAAAATTGGTTGTACATGTAAGATATTTATGTATGTATTTATATATATATATACTGTATATGTAATAGTAGAACATAAAATGTGGTTGCTGCATTTTATTTTTGAAGGACTTTTTGTTTACTTTTTTCAAAACTGCAGGAAAATATGTTACATTAAGACAGAATGAGATGGTAATTATGATGGTGAAGAGAAATTATCTAAAACTTCCTATAAGAAACCATAAAAAGGAAAAAGAGAGAGCTATAGCACTGATTGCGTATGAGGACATTTCAGATGGGGGTGGGGTTTATAATAACTAACTGCATCTGTCTAGTCTTTTTTCTTTTTTTATACATAACTTCCTGAATGACCAGGCTCATCCCACAAACTTAATTTTGTAGCTTCCTGTCGTTCCCCTCCTGCCTCTTCCTTTTCCGCTTGTGTCAGTTCCCTCCCTTAAAGACAGACCTGCCCATCTAAATTTTATATTTTTATTTAATTTTAACCCTGATTTCCCTCGAAATAAAAGTTCTGAGCAGTTCAAAATCTGACTTCTGAGTTTGTTTGTGTATGTTGTGCATGATAGTTTTTTTTCACATGGATTTCTTTTACATTCTTATACAGGCACACATTTTCTGATCTATGTATGCAATGGCAGAGATTTCAAATGTCAAAAACCTTCTGGCCACTCATCCATTTAGATTTACAGTTCATGAGGAAACAAAGAAAAGGTAACCTGAAGACTTTATCCAAATTGCTGAATTGCATGGAAACATTAGTATAGGTGCCTGTATATACAGCTCATACATTTATTTAAAATGACCGTTTCAAAATATTGTGTTTTTCATTTGTCAATCATTGCTTAAAGATAGATCTTTCAAATATTCACAATCAGATGTGACAAAAGTTTACTTCAAAATGTTTATATTTAACTTGAACCAAATCTGGAACAACATTTTTGATAACACTTAATTGGGATATCCTGCAACTCCACTTCCTAAACCCTTAGAAGATGATATACTATATGCAAAAATTCATTAACATGTCTACGTGTACTTGAATTACTCAACCAACCATTGCTATACAAAATAAATAATAGGTTGAGTGAGCAGTTAAGTATATAATTTATACCTTGTAACATTGTGGCTTATATGATGTCTCAACAGGCAGTTTAAGCAGACATAAGTTATATAATACACAAAGCTCATGCAAATTGATTAGATTTAATTTGCATTACTGTAGCTCCTCAGTGAACTAATAAGATGTTTGTTTTTTCCTTTCATGAACTGGTGAGAGGTTCTGCTGTAAATGTGCAGAGTTGTGTGAAGCGCTGAGGGAGCTGGGTATGTTTGATCCACGGGCAAATGAGCATTTTCTGTGATCAGGTTGCCATAAGGTTCTCTGTAATAGTCTTTTAAGCCCTTTGGCCATATGGTAACCCAGCTGGTGTGAGACGCAGGTGGCTCTATCATATGAAACCTGCATATTACACGATGGTATTAATTAAAAACTTTGTACAAAACCAAAGGAACGAAAATTAAACAGTTTTAACTCAATATTGGGAATGTATTTGTTCTTGGCTTGACTGCTCTTATAGTTTAAAAATAATTAAATATGAAAATAAGTAACAAGACAACTGGAGAATATAATTTGGCTTTCAGACTACAGCAATTAACCAAAATCACGTTGTCTTAGATGTAACGTATACAGCCATGCAAACCAAAATGTGAAAGAGAGAAAATGGTACACAAGATAAACTGGGATATCAGCCTGTTTCAGACCTAGCCCCATTTGCTTTTTTTTAGAGAAGTAGTAGCGCAAGAGGGAGGTGGATACAGTTTTGTCAAAGATAATGTTCTCTAACAGGTGGAGGGTAAATCTTCTCCTCCTGTAAAAGTGTAAAATGGCACAAATATGATAATATTGATAGGATTTAACCGTTAACTTATATTTGTAATTCTATTAGTGACCACTAGATGACAATATATAGCTATGTATCATGAAGCAAAATGCCGGTTCCATACCATACACAGCAGTCTTTTTTTTTTAAACAGGAAACCAGACCAGGTGGGACACAGCTCCCAGGTAGGCCTACAAAGAAAATAAGTAATTTCATTTAAAAGGTGATTTAGAGTGCATAACATTGACCTCTGTGCTGAGTAAATGCACAGTCACATTCAGTACACAAGAAGATGGGAGGCTGTGGCGCAGTGGATTAGTGCATTGGTGTTCGGATCAGGGGAGCACAGGTTCAATCCCCACTGCAGTCAGCATCTTGTTGTGTCCCTGGGCAAGACACTTCACCCCAAATTGCTCCTGTGGAGATTGTCCACAGTATTAATTATGTAAGTTGCTTTGGATAAAAGCGTCTAACAAGTAACATAATGGAATGGAATACATCATAGTAAAAAGTGCATTGCCAATAATACGCAAATTAAAGGAAGGCATGTAAAACATTTGATCTTATGTGTTGACATCTGTGTGACAATGCCTGCACTTGAGATAATGAAACCTGATAAACTCTTCTTACATTATTTGACTTTTTTCAAACTGTTGAATTGATACACATTACCATACTGAATGAGTCCATTGAAGATAAGAAATTATATTCCTTGTGGATGCAGGAGACCAAACCTTGACTTGCATTGCCATACCGCTCTATCTCTCTCTGTCTCCCCCTTCTTCCATCTCTCTACAGAATGTATAGTAAGTGTGTTACCACAGAAAAGCCTGTCTCACACTGGTATGTGTCTGACAAAGGAGAGGGCGAAGAGAAGAAGAACGGAATGGTGGTGATTGGAGGGAGATGCAGAGCAAAGAGGATGGAAAGTGAGTGAGTGGCAGGTGCTATTGTGGCCTAAGTGCAGGAGCCTACAGCTACAAGGTCAAAGGTCAAAGTGAAGTTGAAAGGTCAACCTTTACTCTCAGGAAGCCCACCCAGGGAGAGATACAGATAAGGGGGGTCATAGAGAGCAACTAGCCCGAGGCCATAACTGAAGGAACAGAAACGTACATGAATGAAAAAAGAGTGAAATCAAGATGCAGACTTGGTGAAACGAATGAAAAAACCCCTGAAAGAAATACAGGCTATAAAGAATGAATTCAGATTTATAAAAAAATAGAAAAAGTGTAAAAACATAAACAATCAAAGCAATAATCGTGAAGCAAAGGCTTACCCCTAAATGCAGGGACATTAAAGAGGTATGGAGAAGCAGTGGTTGATGGGTAATCGCAAGATGCCCTTGAATGCAAGATGGGCACACGTTTGATAACGCCCCTGGATGAGAAAATCACGTGGGAGGTTCTCCCCTTAAGATGTTGGGCTTGCTACTGAATGAACAAATTAGCTGTGTCCTTGGTGAATAAAGCTTCTTGGCTGCTGTTCCCAATTGGAGCCTTCCATTGTGTTGTATCCTGGGGGTTGTGTGAAGTTTTTTTTAAAGTTGTGTTGGGCCTAAACACGCAATGCACCAAGTTTTTTCATTGAAGAGGCGCAGGAATGCACACAGGAATGCCCCTCAGACTGTTTGTTGACACTCATGACCGATCCGCTCTCACATGTTGACAAAGACGTTTTGTTGGGGTTCACTCGGTTCACTCCCTGGAGAAACCCGGGGAGCAGTGAGTCTGTCACACAGGATATCGCGACACTTCGGACCTGAATGGAAATTGGGGGCCCTGGTTCTCAAGGTGGCCTCGTGACCTGGGTACTTGATTTAGACACTCAAATTAATTTCTTCTGTGTTTCGTCTCCTCCCTTTATTTTCTTAAAATTTCAAGCCCCCCCATCTGCCTGAATGGAGAATGATCACTGAGTGTTTTTTTTTTCTTATTCTCTTTCATCTCCATCTGGGGGACCATGAGATGTTCTTGTCCCCCTGTGTTGTGAGATGTGACAGCGGGGTCCATTCAGTGAGAAATTGGCTGCAATTAGTGCAATTATGCTGATTTTCACTTGTGTCCCATGAAGAACAGACTTTTCGCTGTGCACAGAGACATCCCCGGGAAACTGCTGCAAAACAAAAACCCATCAATCAACAAAGGCCTTGAATGAAAGGCTCAACACGGATAATACCGGGCACATTCCATAATGACAGCGTTTAGTCAGCTGTGACCTGTGCTGCGATGTGGGGCATGACGTCTAGAGCTTCACTGATTCAGGGGGAATATGCAATAAAGTTGGCTAGCGCATGGCAGTGGTGGTCATGTAACCCAGACAAAAAATAATATCCCTGTGGTTGTTTACAGGATGACAGGTAAACACATCGAACATCAGCTCATGACCAGCGATTTAGCTGACTCAATCTTGTTCACCCACTCTGCTGCAAGATACATTGCAAGCTATTCAAACGGTCAGCCATAAATAACTGACATTCACAACAAGAAAATGATAAAGTTGAAAAATGGCTGGTTGTTTTAAGGGAGAAAAAGAGTGATATCATGTTCTTTTTAAGATATATATTTTTCTGTGGCTGTTTCCCATTGGATGATGACTGAGGTGGAGGTCATGGTTTACCTAGCATTGCTATGACTATGTCAATATTTCCCAGGAGACCAACAAGGCTTGCTTTCAACAGCAGATTTAAAGGTGTGGGACGGGGAAGCTATGTCCAAACGTTATGCATCCACTTGTTAACAGAGGGACATTTTAAAGTAAACTTTCAGAGGAGAAAGCTTGTTTCACTAGCAAACATACTAATATTTAAGTCACCCACAGAAATAATTAGAACACCACCTTGCTACTGCAAGCTGCTAATAAAAAGTCTTTAAAGTAATGCTTTAAAAAAAAGTCACCGGTTTTTACAAAAAATAAACATGTCAAATGCCTGTTGCTACTTGTACTTTTTTAATTTCTATCGGAGTTATTGGAATTTATGACCTGGGTTATAGGGTCAGTGCAAGGTCAGGGCAACAGGGTCAGGGTTATGGTTACTATGTAGGAATGCACCACAAAAAGAACCATATTGTAGCAGTTGTGATGTAATGCATTCTTGATATGGAAGTAACAGCATTGACATGAGCACTGCCAAATATAATATGTTTCTTTTGTCATTTCAATTAAGACAATCAATACAAATAATCAATTGTTATTTACTTTTCGACCATTTCCAGTAAATTATTCTTAATTTTAACAATAGGCCCTCCTGGAGAAAGCCCTGGAAGCTGGTCCCCAAGTGGCTCCCTGGCCCCCAGTTTGACCCCCCTGTCTGTGTCTGGCTGGCGGCGGAGTGTCTTTAAGACCCAGCGGAGCTCGGCAGGGAAACCCCGCGGCTTCAGTTGTTTCTACTCTCCGGAGTGTCAGCTAGTTATTTGTGGGGAGGCGCTGTAGCCATTTCGCCACATGAAAGCCCGATGAGCTGAACGACCAACATCCGAGTTGTTCGTGGAGAAGAGAAATCAGCTTTGAGGAGCTCCGCGCGCGCACAGACGTACACGAACTCACGCGCAAAGACGCACGGCGCGCAGACACGTCCACTTCTCCCTCCTCCGCCGTGGAAAAAAAAAGACAGCGAGAGGAACAGAGGGCACACGAAACCCAAACTTCCAACTCTCCCATGTGGAAAGCAGAGGTTTGAGGATAAGGTAGATTTTTCCTCCTTGGGGCTCCGTTGCTCCCCCCCTCTCTCTCTCTCTCTTCCTCTCTCTTCAAACGTATTTGCACCGGATAGTTGTGTTTTCATGAGAGTCTTGCTCGGCGAGAAGAGAAGTTTGGTTGTTCGCCTGGTCGGCTGAGGAGGAGGAGGAGGACAAGAGTCGGGTTAAAGTGGGGGGAAGATGGTCCAAAACGCCGCTTGTAGAAGAAGCTTGCTGTGCATCCTGGCGCTCAGTCTCAGCTTTGCGTGTCCGCCGTGCAATGCTCGGATTTACACCAACCACTGGGCGGTCAGGATAGCCGGTGGACCCGATGTCGCCGAGAGGATAGCGGATAAATACGGCTATAGGAACATGGGACAGGTAAGTCGTCTAATGCTCTATCAAAAGTTGCCTCTTATTTGTAGGGATGTGTCGTTTCTTGTTTTTGACTAATGTTGTTATTACTTTAGCAGTAAACAAACAATACGAAGTCAGTGGTCTGAAGTCCAAACCTGAGCCACAGACCTTCTCTAACTCAGCCTGGTCTTTCTGTAGCTGTGTGTCCCCGAGACAAGGAGAGAGAACCTGCAGGGAACAAGTAAAGAAGGGCAGGATGGCACAACAGGTGCCTCTTCACTGTTTCTGCGGATCATGTTCAGCCACAGGGAGCTCTCAGCCACAGCAGTCTCATGTGCTTGGTCCTTTCGACAAACAAGTGAGACTGCTGTTTGGCTTGTGGTCTGGGAATTGACATTTAAAAGAACCACAGTCAAACTGAGCCTCATCGTGGTTATTTGTTACACTAAAACGGTAGTTTCCCATACTTTCCAGGACTGTTTGATAACAAAAAAACTCCTGATTTATTTGGAAACATTAACTATTTCATTTAAGAACGTGCCAATATTTTACATTACAGAAGAGATGATCCTATGAGTATTAAAACGTATCCATGTGAGCCCACTGGGTCGGCTGCTAGTAATCATAACTGTTGAGCTTTGCCTTCAATTAGGATAATTTGTAAACACTCGAATACACCAACATAAATGACAGTTTAGTTGTTTTTCTTCTGTGTTTCTTAATTAATTATAATCCACCACTAGCTGAACACATTGAAAATAAGCTTGTCATCTATTGGTAGTAGTAAACCACCAAGCACATGTGCATCAACAGTGTAACACCTTAAAATTCAGATCTGACCTTCAAGGCCAAATGGAGGTTAAATCTAACATGAATTCCAACCCGAGCTGTAAAAAAGGTACATAAGTACGGGAGGGAAACACTGCGATTTATATGTCATTTTATTATCCAACAGGGACTGCACAGGTCCAGGAGGATGGGTTTTAATGGTCACTTTGTTTTGGCAAAGTTTAAAGAAGAACCCGGTGTCCCTTTGTAATGAAAAAGAAATGCACCACACAAGCATGGACCCCACACATACTTCAGAGTATCGTGACCAAAATACGTGGGTAGTTCATGCCTGCACTTGCCGACGCGAAGACGGCGTGGAACAGAGGGGGGCATTCTGACAGGTTGTTGTGGGGTAGCCTAGTCAACAGCTATTGAACCCCCCCCCTCACCCCTTTCCTCTTCGCCTTATCCAGCCCGCCCACCCACTATACTCCCCAGAGAGCAGGCCTTAATGGCCTCGTTTATCCCCTCTCTTTGACGGGAACTAATGTGTGGAGTCTTCCCCCCCTTTCCATACCAGCCCCCATAGGAATTCCCCTGTGGAGTGCACTGTCGCCCCCAACCCCCACCATTCGCCCTAATTTCCATCTCAATATGGAGTGTTCATTGGACTTTGACACCTCATAGACAAGAGTTTTACTTCACTTCCTGGTTTTGGGGTCAGCTGAAAGCCGCTCCCATGGGAGCGATAACAGCACACTCTAGTTTCCTAATGTGAACTTTGACATCCCCATCATCAACCCCCTCCCTCATAGTGCAGCACTAATAAATATTGAACATTGATTTTAACTTATCAAGTGGGAACACATATTGCATTTCTTTGCAGTTGGAAATTACTGTATATTGCGAAGGCACACAGTAAAAGTTATTTCAACTAAACTTGCTTTGACTATTCATAATCATTGGACCGTTTGGAATACTCTGTTTAGGTATATTACTGATAAATCTAATGGGGTTATCCCATGTAAAGGAAAGCAAAACAGGGGGATGGGTAAGGAAAACATGTGACATTGGGACAATATACTCTTCTTGACAGGGGTGTAAAGAGAAAAACAGACAAAGATAACCACACACAAGGAGATGGAGGAGGGAGAAGAAGAAGGGACGATAGATGGACGGAAGGATGAAAAGAGTTGGCATGGAGTGAGAGAGCATCTCGTTGGGGAATTCTGGGTAATCCTCTTAACCATGGAGCCCCCTTCCCAGACTAAGACAGTGGCCCAAAATGAGTCTAATCACAAGACAAGATCCTTGATGTGGATATCTGTTCAAACTGAAGAGAGGAGTTGGATCCATTGAGAGGTAGACCTATGATCTGTACCCAGGAAGGGGTCATTGCATCGATAAGGCGTTTTGTGGTTATTGGTTGATCTGTCGGTTCTTAAAGGGATCAGGCCTGGGATGTTGTTGTTAATAAGAAATGTATCACTCATGCTGATCATTTGAACCAAGCTGATAATCCAGTGTTGATGATTAACAAAAACAATCGGTGTCTAGCCTGATCCATTTGAATTCTTATGATGGGCCAGTAGATTATATTGCAGTGTGACAACAAGCCTTAACAGAATACATGAAATCTCCGTGTCAATTTGTCTCCATCTATCCATATGGGGACTGGATTGTATCAGCGTCAACCTTGATGTCACACCATGTAGGACAAAGTTAACATTTATTTTGTAATTCCAAATTACACTTTTGTAGGCACACCAGATGTTTTTTGCACTTACCCTCACGTCTGTGGCTGCAAACGGCGATCTTATTCTCACTTATTCATGTCAAGCCTACACCTATATCTTTGAAGTCTAATCCAAGTATTACACACCCTGAATCAGTCCCGGCAAAAGTGGTATTACTTTAAGTCATGTGTCAAGTAAGATTGAAATGGTAATACATAAAATAAAAAACGCCTGTGGTGCAATACATCATGAATCAATGAACTGCCAGTAGTTTGGCTTCACACATTTGTTACGTCATAATTCCTGGTAACCAAAGATGATGCAGAAGTTCCGATTCATTGACTTCAGTTGAGTTCATCACCTCTGCCGTTTGTTATTTATTCTATTTTCGAAACTCAATAGGAGGATGAACCCCTCGAGATGCCGCAAAGGTGTCCTCAGACACAAAAAGTGGAAGTTAACAAACATTTAAGCGCGGGAGGGAGATGTATTACAAGTGGTGTTGAAGCTATGATTAGGATGTGCATGTCACTCTATTAGGTGATTCTTCTAAAAACACACATTGTAGATGGCTTTAAAAAGAGCAGTGCAGTGAAGTTTAAAACCTGCCTTTAGGGTTTTTTTAATTCTGTGTGTAGAGCTTTTCCCTACAGACACTCCTAGAGTGAGGGGTGGCCTGCTAATGGGAGTGCAGATGTTGGGTAGATTAAATAGGCATTGGAAGCATGATATGTTTGGACCTGTTTACACTATGAGAAGTATCCAAAGTGGTAGCCGCCTATTATGGCAGCACATTTTTTCAGCATTTATGCAGAATGCTTTTAACTCTGATAACCAAAGACATCTAACGTGTTCCGCATGTTTAGCTAATGTTTGGTGTTTGCTGGAAGGTGATCCAGAAGGGCCAATTGGCACTTTCTTGTTTCTCATTTCATCTGTCTTGAAGCTGTAGAATGTGTGTATGTGCATGAGCTTTGAGCTGAAAGCTGATCTAATGGGTTGTGTAGCGGTGGAGCTCAGCTGTGGATCAGTGACGCGCCACAGGACCCTTGGCAGCCATGACAGTTTGGATTGTATGGTCTTTATCAATTATTAAAAGTAATCACCACTGTCCAGCAGCTTGACGTTCTCCTCATCCCTCTGTCACTCAAAGTCTGTGTGTACACTTGTCAGTCTGTCTCATTCTGTCTTTGTGTGTCTCATTGTGTGTTTTTGTTTGACTTGGCTGCCCTTTCTGTCTCACCTTTTAGTCCACGTCTTCTTCTCTAATAGTTTTTAAGACCTCAACACAACTTTTTGTATAGCCCTTTAATGTTTGTTTGTAGGGCAGGTATGTAAAATCGACGACTGACATAGCCAAGGAATTGCAATGCCTATGCCGAGATGGTTTTTTATTTTTTTTTAGATACAACAACAAATAAACAGGCAACTAAACAAAACACAATCTCAACAACATTGAAACACAAAGAACTAAACGAGAAATACGGTTAATTTAAGACAAACCAAAGCTGCATAAAAGAAGAAGCATCATATCACTTATTATTACTTCACTGGTCCTTTTTATAAAAAGGATCTCAGTCAGGATACACTTTTGAGTTTTCTAGGAAAGGAATTCGATATGTTGATCCCCCAAATAGGAAAAAGCTGTTTTCTATAAAACAAGGATTCATGCAAGGTCACCTCACATTTCATGTTGTTTTAAAAAAACTCAAGCTTTGAGTGGAACCACAAAATCGCTGAGCACCGATCAACCTAGGCATTTTAAGATTAGAAAACCGATTTTAAAATGATCAACAATCAAGGCTGCCCTACATCAACACATTTGACAAACATGGATATTAAAACTATAACCTACTCTACTACTTTGAGAGAAGGACCTCAAATTACACATTTATTCTTTAAAGTACTCAGTCACTCACAACAGGACTTTACTCTATTCATAATTTCTGTCTTGTGTTTGTACAATGTGTTTACAGCACGTGTCTATCTGTTTCAAAATGCAAAACGACTCTAGAAGAATAAATAGAGGACACGGTTGATGATTACATTTTGTTGGTTACAATAATGAGTTATGTGAGGTAGAAAGGGTTATGGAATTCATAAATAAGTTTCTAAATAAATAATAGATAACAATAAATAATGTATACATGTGTTTTGCAGATCGGGGATCTCAAAGACCACTATCACTTCTTCCATAGCCGGACCATCAAGAGGTCGACATTGTCCAGCCGCGGTCGCCATAGTTTCATCTCCATGGAGCCCAAGGTAAGCCTGATGTATTGTTTTGTGAATGATGGGTTGAACTTGAGAATCCAAATACTTTATATCTCAAAGATTTATATTTAAATATCTGTCCTATTCCATCTGGAAATGGAGTTATTTAATAGTAAATTGCCCTGATTAAAGCCCTTTCATTTGCAGTATTATAAACTGGGTGTCTGTGTCCTGGGAAAAAAAAACAAAAAAAAACGGAGATCTTCAAGTTTATAACTGGAGATAGTTTCTTTAACTCGAGGTTCCAATACCAGCTTTAACGATTAATCAATAAAGGTCAATTATCACGATAAATGACATTTATTTGTCTTAGTGACTTATCGATTAGCAGTCCCAGGTTAATTAATTCTGTGTGAGTAAAGGAGAAAAACAAATCTCGTATGTTTTCTACTTCACGTTGTTTTGGATTTGCCTTATTAAGTCTAAAAACCATGTTTGCAAGGCATCCTAGTCATCTGAACAATATTTAGTTTTGTGTGAGTTTGACCTCAGCTAAACCCTTCCTTTTGTCCTGTCAGTGCTCCTCTCATCACTGCCCAACCCTCGCTGCATTATTAATGAAGCCTGAACTTTACACCACTCTGAACTTAATTAAAATACATAGAACAATTTGCCAGTTCAAAGCAGTACATTGTTGTTATTGTTTAGCCATTTTCCTTTACTGATGATTAAGAGATTGGTGTGTGCTAGTCATTTAAATTATATGACAATACAGTTTGATTCTAAACATGTGAAAGCCTCACTCTAATAGAGTATTGTTGATGTTAAAAGTGGATTTTGGCCTGTTTTATGAAGTGAAACCAAGCAGGCCGGGCCGGCACATGATCCTGAGAAAATAAGGTGAAACTCTCCTTAGAAATATTGACTTTTTGGAAATTCAGGGATTTAATTAATCAGCAATGACTTTGTGAGAGTGTTAAGGGCAGTCGAATCACGAGCATGCAAGTTTGTTTGCTTCTGTGATGCACATGGATGCATGCTGACCGCTGAGGAATAATAATGACGTATCAGTGTGGCTATAAGAAGAGAGGATTAAATAGGAACAGACATAGTGAGTGAAACATAAAGAAAAGATAACACAATGGCTGTCACCTTTTGTTATCAACCTAACTTGTTTTCTGCTATCTCCTTGTTTCTTTTTAACTCTTCCTTTCTCTACTTTTTGGTCCACTCAGCTTGTTTTGTCCACCTGCTGTCCTTACCTGTCATCACGTTCCTCTTCTTTTCTTCCTCTCCTATCTCCTTTTATCACTTGTTTCAGCACACTTGTCTCCCTCCCTCCGCCTTTGGTCCTCTTGCTCTCTCGGGCCTGACACTGTGCCACAGTGGAGGGCGGTTTGTGTCCTGACGCCAGCTGGCCGAAAGATGGAGATTTTAAAGGTGTAGATCAGAGAAGAGAGGTTAGCGGAGAGAAGAAGGAGCTTCAACAACAGGAGAGGAGCTGAGTAGAGAAGGAAAGAGGGGAAAGATGAATTAGAGAAACTGAATAAGGGAAAGGCAGTGTGGAGAGGAATGGAGCTGTCAGTGTTTTCGCGCTCACTGGTTCTACTTTCAGCGTAATCTGCGACCTGTGTGTGTGTTTGGGATCAACATGAGGTCTTGTTTGGCACCAGCGTAGTCTGGCATTGTGCTAATGATGTTTTGCAATCAGGTTTTGTAATAATGACAGCGTGTGTGTTTGTGTGCAAGTGAGTCAGATGGGTGTAGCGGTGCCATGAAAGGCGCACCCTGCCATCCACAGTAGTTATTGGCACGCATGTTACCATGGTGATGCAGTACAGCAGAGAGTACTGCTTTATGGCATCTGCCTTAACTGCAGTGTCACTTACCTCTCAGTTCAAAGGCTTCTTAGTTGTTCACACTGCTGTATGACTCTGTGAAGGCCGTTGACCTGGAGAGAGTGTGTCTTGAGTTGGAAAGCTGCTCCATTTTATTCTGTTTTCAAATATAACATTTAGATTTTAAGGCAAGGCAAGTTTATTTATATAGCACTTTTCAACACAAGGCAATTCAAAGTGCTTTACAAAAAATGAAAGACATTAAGAAAATGGCATTTAAAATCAGTCATTAAAAAGAAAAGTTAATAAAATAAACATTAAAAGAAAAAATACATGGATAAAAGTTACAGTGCAGTCTAAGACATGAATAGTTCAATTAAAAGCAGCGACAAAAAGAAAAGTCTTCAGCCTGGATTTAAAAGTAGTCAGAGTTGCAGCGGACCTGCAGGTTTCTGGGAGTTTGTTCCAGATATTTGGAGCATAATAACTGAACGCTGCTTTACCATGTTTAGTTCTGACTCTGGGGACAGAAAGCTGACCAGTCCCTGAAGACCTGAGAGATCTGGATGGTTCATAATTTAGCAGGAGGTCAGAAATGTATTTTGGGCCTAAACCATTCAGTGCTTTATAAACCAGCAGCAGTATTTTGAAATCTATTCTTTGACACACAGGAAGCCAGTGTAAAGACTTCAGAACAGGAGTGATGTGATCCACTTTCTTAGTGTTAGTGAGGACTCGAGCAGCAGCGTTCTGAATCAGCTGCAGCTTTCTAATAGATTTTTTAGTGAGACCTGTGAAGACATCATTGCAGTAGTCGAGTCTACTGAAGATAAAAGCATGGACAAGTTTTTCCAAATCCTGCTGTGACATTAGTCTTTTAATCCTAGATATGTTCTTTAGGTGATAGTATGCTGATTTAGTATTGTATTGTTTTAATGTGACTGTTGAAACTCAGGTCAGAGTCCATGACTACTTCTAGATTTCTGGCTTTATCTGTTGTTTTGAACATTGCAGACTGAAGCTCAGCGCTAACTTTTTTATGTTCTGCCTTGGCTCCAAAAACCATTACCTCAGTTTTATCTTTGTTTAATTGGAGAAAGTTCTGACACATCCAGTCATTGATTTGTTCAATTGGAGCATAGTCTCCTGGTGAAATTGTTACGTACATTTGTGTGTCATCTGCATAGCTATGGTAACTTATTTAGTTGTTCTTCATTATCTGAGCCAGTGGTAGCATGTAGATGTTAAAGAGAAGAGGCCCCAAGATGGAGCCTTGAGGTACCCCACATGTCATATTTGTCAACTCAGATGTGTAGTTACCTATAGAAACAAAGTTGTTTCTGTCCTTTAAGTAGGATTCAAACCAATGTAGAACTGTTTCCGAAAGTCCCACCCAGTTTTCTAGTTGGTCTAGTAATATGTTGTGGTCAACAGTGTCAAACGCAGCACTGAGATCTAATAATACTAACACTGAAGTTCTGCCACTGTCTGTGTTTAAGTGGATGTCATTGAAGATCAATGGGAAGACTATTATGGGATTGTTATGAGCATTTCTGGAAGACAGAGAAGACCCAAACTAACTTGTAATCTCAAAATAAGGACATTTCTAAATTACCACAATTCCCATTTCAATAACACTCTTTTATAAAACAACTTTTTGTTCTCTTAAGTTATTGTAGTGTCGTTGTAATTCAACTAAAATGCCAGTTATACTCAATGTTTGAAATGTAGGTTTCCCCTTTTGTGAATCACCATCTGTAAATCAATATGAGAGACAAAGAGGTGAAATGCATCTGCAGAGGCATTAAACAGGCATATACAAATCTGTATAAGGAGACCTTCTCTTCGTTTGTTCACCAGCACTCGGCTTGCACCTTGCACGGCTCTGCTGACGTGCGCACATGACTCATTCATACTGGGAGTTCCAAGAAAATGTGCACAGCCAGATTTTTTTCTTGTAGCTCTGCACTGTTATTAGTTTTTGGTGTGAAATGAGTTCAAGTAGACTCGGCCTGCTTTGTTTAAAATCCATTTCTAGCCATGTTGAGTTTATTGTAAACACCAATTAGAGTACTACAGGGATTGTTCCTCCTTATATAATGGCTTTTGAAGTCTGTGCAAAGATTAGTAGAGAGGAACAAGTGCTGAATGCCGGCTGTCTGTCCGCGGCAGGAGCGTGGTGTTTCCATACGGTTTCACTTAGCGAGACTCTTGTTTACTCAAAGTCATTTATCCAGAAATCTGCTGGAAATCTGAGAGCCAGGTGTGGTCCGCAGCTGAATCCTTGGTGGGATGTACTGAAATGCAGAATTGCTTTGACGCCAAAATGTAATTTCAGTCTTTTATAATATCTGAGTTGCAGGCTTCTAGAAGTCATGCCACAAAGAAAACTATATTATTACATTTGGATGAGCTCAACTGATTGAACAGTTGTAAGTCTGCTCAATAGTTACCCATTACGGCATTTAGATATTTTCTTATATTTATGATCATGTTTGGAAGACTCACAGCATCGTGGAGCGTGTGTACCTTGGCGGTAACTTCACTTGCATATGCTTAGGTAACATGAGCCTCCACACAGTCCCAGATACATGCATCCATAAAACCAGGATGCTTCTGGGACAATCTGCCAAATACAGTTTTTGCCTTTAATTTGTTTACCAGATGAACCATTAAGCAGTGGATGCCCTGAGAGGAGCACCTACAGCTGGCCAGCACAGCACCACAGGGCTCAATCCGTCTGTGAAAAGTTGGGCTGAGGCCCTAAATTGCACTTAAGAGAGCAGAAAGACCGGCTTCTCATGTCGGTCCAAGGGTTGTTGTGGGTGTTCTGCTACACAAGCCTTTTGACCTCTTTTTAAACTCCCACATTTCTGTTCATTTGCCTGCAACTCAAACAGCGTCTCAAAAACAGCAGTGAAAGTGGATCAATTTGTTCCCATTTGTTCTTTTGAAGTGAACTCTTCCCCAGTTTCCCCTGGTTACTGACCCAGCCAGCAAGAGCCACCTGCTAACTCTTACACAGAGAGGGAATGAGAGAGAGAGAGAGAGAGAGAGAGAGGAGGGAGGAAGGGGTTTGGAATGGGAAAAAGAGAGAAGGACAGGCAATCTAAGAGAACAAATTGGCATCTGCGGAGAAGACCTGAAATGCCCCAATAAGAGATGGAAAGGATGGGATCGAGATGAGATGAGAAAAGTAAAGAGTGAGATAGGAGAGGGAGGAATGAAAAAAGCAGGGTGACGGTACAGGTGATCGCACATCATTCATCTGCTCCACCAAGCTGGAGTTACAAATATTGAGTGGATCATATCTTCATGCCCCAAAGCCTACCCGCAAATTGGCAACGAAACATTACATTACATGTTACTTTTATCCAAAGCGACTTACATACTGAATACTGTGGCCAATTTGGGGTGAAGTGTCTTGCCCAGGGACACAACGACATGCTGACTGCAGTAGGGTTTTTTGAACCTTGATCCGAACACCAACGCACTAGTCCACTGCGCCACACGCCTCCCTCCCAACAAAGGCAGTGATACATGGGCACGTTTTAGAGGCATAATGGAGAGCAATATTGTCTTTGTTTGGATAGGGATTGGCAAACGTGACACAATTGAGGCCAATAACCGCAGGCTGTTACCATTGAGTGGTGTTCTTGCAGCGAAAACAAAAAATGGCATAGCCCTTGATTGCTTTAGAATAGCCCTTGATTGCTTTAGAGTAGCCCTTGATTGCTTTACAGTTGAATACCATTTATTCACCTCAGGTCGTCCTGCAAATAGAGGATGAATGTGAGTGTGTTTTTTTAAATATATTCATGTGAAGAAAGCAACCTATGTTTGTTCCCAGTTTTGTATCTAGTAAGATAGGGGCTCGTTTAAAAAAAATGTGTTCTCTTTTTTTAACTTTTGAAAGTAATCGCATGAAATACCTGAAAAGACACATTTTGTAGTAAACCTTTTATTAGAAAGTAACACGAAAAGATTTGGAAAGCAAACCAATATTATTTGGACTAAACAGCACAAGGTTGATGAACACTTGAGTGTTTCTGCTCCTGCTGTTAAAACAACGCATTAGAAGGTCTTGTAGCACCAAGGTAAATGTACCGTATATAGCAAAAATAAAGCCTGGTACTTCACTGATCCTAAATGCTTTATTTAGCACCTCTTCAGGGAGGATCAAATACATTATTTTCTGCAGAGCAGCACCTGACAGAGGTTTAAGTGTTTCAGTGTCTTGCTGAAGGACACTTGTGGATACTTTCCAGAACCCAAATGCAGGAACTTGTCACATTCAATTTAGCTGGCGCTTTTATCCAAAGTGACACACAATAAGTGCATTAAACCATAAACATAGAAACTCGGTACAACAAGAAACATTCAGGTTAATTTGCTTTGCTTTTTTCATCAGGCAACTTCAACACAAATCGGACATATCTGAGGTTAACTACAAACCGATTGAGACCTTACTTTAGCAATTAATTTTTTCCCCGCCATATGTTAAGGGTCGGTCTGCAAAATAATGTATGGCTTAGAGCACAGATGGCAGCGATGCATTATTTGTCAGACCTTTTATTGAATTACCAAGGAACAGACGAGAGCAGTTAAGAGTTACAGTGCTGATCAAAGATTGAGGTTGATGCGATGCTAATGTATGCAAATGTTAACGATACACCAGAGCTTCAGCACAGATCCACACATACACATTTCCTGATGACAGTGTTGTTTTTGGGGCTAATGGCGTGTGTAAACGCTCATTTTGAAGCTGATGTTCCTGACAGAACTTGGCGCGAAATGAACTGAGACCTCAGCAGACGTACGAGCACAATGCTGAAAGAAAACGTCTCACTGCGCTTTGTACTCATTCTCTTCCCTGGTCTGTCGTTTCTTTTCCTCCCATATCTTGCCCTCGTATAAGCAAGGTCTCCACTCTTGGGTGTCATTTACCTACTCATTTTCTGTTCTCCCTCCTTTACGATCTATAAAAAGCGATATACTTGAGTTATTAAATCAATTTCTAAAGTCAATCATCCTCCCTCCACTTGCTGTCTTTCGGTCTCACTTGCTATTTGTTTTCTCTTCCTTCCTCCTCCTCTGGCTCTGTCTTTTTTTTTATTGACTCTCCAGGGTCTCGTTCTCTTCAGCTCTTTATCACCTCTACGTCTCTCGTCTTATCTTGTCTTGTTGCCTTCCTCTCCAAGTCTCCGGAGAGCCTGGCAGATTATTTCAGTGCATGAGAGCAGATAATCACTCTGCAGTCATTATGTCAGCTTTTCTCTCCTCACTGTCTGCTAGAGTTGTATTGATGTGGAGAAAGGCTCTCTCTTTGTAGTGGGACATTGTTCACCAAAGCCTCAGACTCCTGGATCCAGCAAACGGAGCATCAAAACACTTTTTCTGTGTGAAATGTACTCTATTGATTAATCTGTTATAGGCAGAGTGTGTTTGTCAGTAGATGTTCATCGCTTCAGCAGGAGTGCACATTATTTACCGTATAAATAAAAAGTAGCCGTCTGAACTAGTTGTTTTCCCGAAGTCTGTTGAAAGGATCCTACTGAAGTCTATGTAAGCTGTCACTCAACCAGGTTTTTGTTTTAAGAAATAATTTATTTATCTACATTAACATATCAAGATGCTTTCATACAGCTCTCAGTTTTATGCCTGCTGATATTTTAGGTTGTGTGTTTTCATTGTTGCTGCTACAGGAACACTTCTCATGGTGTCTCTTTAGACAGGTTAAGTCTGCAGGACTTAATGTAGACTAAACACAAGATGTCAGGTTTTAAAAAGAGGTGACCAGTCCTCTTGTTCAGATCCAATAATGCTGATTTTGAAATCGGAAAATTCCGTCTGAAAGTGAAACGAGATTCCTGCCAAGGAATGCCTTGTGCCTTGGAGCGAGCCCATAACATTTGAGAGATTGATGTTACCTGAGAGACATTTATGTCTTTGGTGCATATGTGTGTGTATTAGTCTGTCTATTTTGCAGATGGGAAGAAAAGTACTGATGGAGAGGAAACATTGAGTCCACTAAAACACCCTTGTAGGCTAAAACTAGAGAGAATAAAAGGTCATACTTCTTGAACGCAGGATTTCGGTTTACTTTTTGTTCTATAGTTTATCTCAGATAAGTCATAATTTACTCATCTTTGTTGCAAGTTATTCAAAAATGAGTCATATGGCTGAAATCACTTTACAGCAGAGCATTGTCACACTTTTAAAAAATGTTTCTTAAAAATGAAAATCACCTCACCTTTAAGTGAAAGACTGCTTTTTTTTATTCCGCTTTTTTTGCTGCTGCAAGTAAAATTTCATCTGGATTCATGGCTCAACCATAGCAGGAATGTAATTCTCCTCTGCTGCTTTTTTTATGTTTTGCCTGTGCTGGTCAGGCGCCTCAGTATATTCGCCATATAGATATGCCAAAAATAACCAGGATGTTCCCTTTGCTGTGGGAGACGCAGCACTCATTCATTAAAAAGATCCCAGGTTTTTCACAACTGTGTATTTTCCTGAGTGTAAATGTTGAATCATTTACACACCATTTCAAATGAACTTTGATGACATTCCACCTGTTGCCTGATTGTACTGGTCATCCAGTATTTGTGGTATTGCTCGATGCTTACTCCGTTTGTGTGTGTTTTCAGGTGGAGTGGATACAGCAGCAGGTGGTGAAGAGGAGGATCAAGAGGGATTACCAACTCGTCCCGCCCCTTTCCCTGACAAGCCCCGCCCACAGCAGCCCGGCCCAGAACAACATATTCTATAATGACGCCAAGTGGAGCAGTATGTGGTACATAGTGAGTACGCTGTATACTCCTAACGCAGTTTGCATGTTTGAAGCACCAAAACACGCATATCGCAGTCCGAGGCAAATGCTGCGCAACATCATTTAGGGTCCTTTATGCTGTCTTTGTCTGCTCCCCATATTTATCGGGTTTGTGGGTCAAAGGTCAGCCGAGGTCATGGCATGATCCTGATTACTGCAGGGTCAGTGAAGCTGAGGGATTTGCGTGTCTGTTTCCCTGAATGAAAGGCTAGAAGAGCCATAGTGATGACATTTTTTGACTTAATTTGAAAACAGAAAATGTAGGGTCAGGGTGAGACATTCAGTCCACAGCGTTCTGCTTTTTCAAATCATTTCCTGTTCAAGCGTGAACACACAGAAGCACACACACTCACACAGTACATTCAGATTCTCATTGCAGAGATTGGCCTGCTTATCACGAGTGTTTGCATACACCCATTAGAACATTGCTCTTTAAGATACACATTTGTGTGTTTGTGGTGGAGTGCACTCTGCTCTGTCAATTGTTAACTTTGTGAAGATAACAGCTAATACTTTGACCAGGTTTAAAACATGTTTTAGTTGTAGAAAAGACTCTCTGAACCGGGATTTTGATCCAATTTATATATAAAAAAAGTCCAGTTGCGTACAAATGTGCAAAAATATCTTGGACTTTCGAATCAAATTTAAGTTTAATTCTTAAGTTAACATACTTTAAAATGTATTTAAGGTATCTAAATGTTTATTTGGCATGTAAACAAACGACAGCTGGTAGCACATGCAGTGCTTTTAAAACAAATGTGAAGTGGAGGATATTGAATTGCACAATAACGGCAAGAAAAAGTGTTGTGACTGAAACAGCTGAGTAAGAGTTGTTTTCCTAAGTTGTCTGAGATTTCACTTTTTCAAACACTTTGAGAGTTTACTTGTTTGGACTGGTTTATATGTGTCCGTGCCTCTATGTAAAAAAAGGTATGGCTCACATACCATTTTTGAAGTAAAGTTGAAAATGTCATTATTTGAGCCTTTTCATATTTAAGGCTCTGCATCTGTTTGGTTTTCCCACTCCTCTTATTTGTCACCTTCTCTTTTTTCACCTCCTGCCCCCCTCACTGCAGCACTGTAACGACAACGTCCATAACTGTCAGTCGGATATGAACATCATGGGGGCTTGGAAGAGGGGCTACACGGGTAAAAACGTGGTGGTGACCATACTGGATGACGGCATCGAGAGGAACCACCCAGACCTCTTTCAGAACTACGTGAGTGTGTATGTATGCACGTGTATGGCGGCATTGCATGTGCGTGTATGTGTGTACATGTTGATTCCTTAGTGGTCACTGAAAATGTAAAAAAAACAAAAACCTTTTCATCTATATGTCTGGGTGTGAAGTTTATAGTTATCAAATGTAGGCTATATGTAATCTGTATTTGTGTGTTTTGGCTACGAGTTTGCCTTTATTGAGGATTAACGTCCCATCAGTAACAGCATTTCAGTTGTCTGATTATAAATATAATATCAACAATGATTATCTTTTTAAAATAAAGTACTATTGTTATTATAGTAATTGAACACATTCATTTGATTTCATACATATTAATTGGTTATTCCCCTTGGAATGTTAAAAGATACCCAAGTCTCAAAATGTAAACTACATTTCGATACTGTACTATGGATCAGATAATCATGCATCATGGATCACCCTTCCAAGGAAGGCTTCCCGGAACCTGTGGGTGTTCAGGAATGCTGACATGTTTATTTGTTTGTGGTTGCCTTACTTTTATGTGCATGCAGAGGTATGTCTACGTCAGGCCAAGGCTGGATAGTTAGAGGAACTTTTTTAGCCTGTGGCGGTAGGTAAGGCCATCAATCCACTGTGCAGATAAAATGATTCACCCCCTGTGTGACAGCGCCTGCTCTGCTGTTATTAGCTACTCCTAATGCCTGGATTTGTTTATGCCGAGGGGGGAGCGAAGCAGCAGATGGAGTTTGCTCTGATTGCATTCGATTTACAAAACCGTTGAGTAATGCTAAAGTGAACTATTTGATTGGGTTAGAGAAGCTTGTTTGTGTTCTAATGATCTATTACTTAAACACACGCACGCACGCACGCACACACGCACGCACGCACACACACACACACAGGTAGTGTTGAACCTACCTTTCTAATGAATTTATATTGAATATTTTTTCTCCCCTTTTCATTATTGCAACTGTCATTTTTATGTTTGATTTACTTGCTCTGACCTCCATGTCTCCTCCAGGACCCTCAAGCCAGCTTTGATGTCAACGGCAACGATATGGACCCCATGCCTCGATATGACGCGACCAATGAGAACAAGTAAGAATAACAATCTTTATTAAATCGTTTGAAAAGGAGACATTTCATTCTAATTCTTACAATATGATTCAGGTGAAAATAAGGATGTGGCGTCAGTGTTGCGGGGTTACGTTGAGCCAAATGTCCGTCTGGTGTTTTTCTTATTGATTTTTACCAGAATTGCTTTGCCTCAATATGTTTGTGTTTGCTGAGCCTGACCTTGTTGTGGGTGCAATGAGTTACATTAGAGAATTTATTTGTGACAATTGTGGGTGGGTTGTGGTTTTTCTCTCTTGAAGAATTGTTGTGCATATGTGTAAGCAAGAGTGTGTGTGTGTGTGTGAGAAGAGAGGGGAAACAGAGAGGCTCGCTTGTCTAAGCACTTGTCTTGTGCCAGTTTTGGCTTAGTGAGTGATTTTTGGTGTGTGTGTGTGAGAGCGTCTGTGTGTGTGCAAGCGTGTGTATGCGCTTGGCTGCAGCAACCCAAATGCCTTGGCAGCGGCTCAGTCCCTGCTGGTAATGCATTGTCTTAAAGAGACATGAGGCCTACAGATGCAGCTTAATGATCTGGTTTCCTTTTTTTAGGCTGAATTCATACTGGACTATTATGTTAAACGTGTGGACAGAAATCTTGTCGTATTACTATTCTTTTTCGAGGGGTTTTGTAGGATATAAACGCTGGAAGTAATGTTGTTTAGTCATAGCATTAAAGTACTGAGAGAGTCTGATGGAATAGATTTGAAAGAATGGTGTGTTGAGGTCGGCAAATTATAAGTGGTTATTATGCTGGAAAGGCAAGAAACACACTCTTAAAATAACACACTCTTGAGGAATAACGCTAACTTTGTTAACTAGTTTTAACTATGTTTTGGTTATCAAAACAAATTATACAATGCTGACTTTATCATAATGTCAGTCGACCTTAAATGTGAGCAGCAACTAAGAAGTAATACATTTGGATGCACCAGCATCTATTGCTAAGCCAGTCCTTTGCGTAAACTGACTTTTAAATATTGTCCACAGAAAATCTATCCAGCCCACCACGGATTTAAAAGGATAGTATGACAAAACAATTGGCGGAAAATCCTGTTATGTCTGAGTAGATGGTTCGTCACTTAGCTTCCTGAAAGTTTTAAACATTTTCTGAACTCGCAGATCTGCTGCACATTAATCACTTTGTGTGTGTGTGTGTGTGTGCGTGCGTGTGTGTCCAAATGAACAAAGCTGCAAGTAGATATTTCACTATGACCTTCTGCTAACTTTCATAAAACACAACACAAAGCAAATATTACTCCCTAAATAGATAATAAAACTATAAAACAAACCATCAGGCACACACTGCAAAACTCTAAAGAATATATCTGAATTGGAATAAACTTGAAATGATTGAAAGCCTGAATCACAAACAACCAACAAATATGATATTTGTAATTGCTAGAGTTTAAGTTAAAGGCAAAACACACATTTCTCAATAAATGTGTGTACTACAGAGAGTTGAATGTGAGTTTTAAGTGGCTGTGTCCTTTGAAACCTTCAGAAAGGGTAAAAAGTATGTGTTTCAGTTGAATAATTACTCTTGTGTATTGTTCCGCTTGACTTTTATCGATTGCACAAACATTATAAGACTCGGGTTGAAAAGAGAGAGCTCCCTGAGTGACACAGATGTGTATAAAATGGAAAATGCAGGCAAACACAAAGACTGGAAAGGCAGCCAGACAGACAATTTTATGGATTAGTGGAGTGAAGTGATGTGAGTAAAGACTACTGGAGCGTTTTGAAAGAGGAAGCCAGCAGTTTGGCTCATTAACTGTGACAAAGGGGCCTATCACGGATGTGCAGCCGTTTAATATATTAAAGCCTTCTTTAACCCACACCGTTTGATCTGTGTTCACTTTTCTCTAAATTTATACTCAACAGATGATAAGGTTTCCACATAAACACAAAGGCTGACACATCTAATATCTTTTCTGGATATGAGTTTAAACTACATCTGCATTTCATTGTTGAGTAGTTTCAGTTGAACACGTAGAATGGGTACTGAGATATACTGTGCAATGAGGAATGCCAAAATCCCGTTAAAGTCGAATTACTTGAACACAGGTTGTCAAGGTGTTGTTGACAGAATTATTGTTAATTTTAGAAAAATACACGTTCACTTTCCAATCGGCAGTAGATCAGAATATGGATATGACCCTTATAGGCTGTCTGTCTCTTAAAAATGAAATAAATGCAACCAGCTGTTTAGCTTAGCATTCACAAAGGGAAACAGCTAGCCTGGCTCGGGCAAATGTTAATCTTCCTATCTTTTGAATTCACATATTGACAAATTATCTTGTACTTGATTGGCCTGATGCTGTTACCTTTTGGACACTGACAGTTTCCCCCTTTTTCTATTCTAAAAGGTTGAACAACATCCACTAATTTCATGATAGGTTAAATTAAAGTTCTCAAAACCTTTGAATCACCTTTGTTTTGTATTGAACGAGTGTAGGGGATTATTAAATGCTGGAGCAGATTGTGGGTGGAGAAAAGTAAAGAGTGAGATATAACATTCATACATTATAGAATATTTAATTGAATGGTAGTAGAAAGAAATGACCATTGTTTAAGAATGTTCCAAACACGGATAGTGCAGCATACATCTTAGATAAGTGAGGACAGACAGTGATGATTAAAACAATATTCAAACATTTGATCAAGGTAAATAAATGTTGACCTGAAATCACTAAGTTAGTAAAAAGTTTAAAGGTCCAGGGAAGCAAAGTAAAGTCTGTGTTCCTCAGGGGTTTGGAAAGCTAGGTGCTCGGTCTCCATGGCAGCGGTCAGCAGTTTTCCCGGGGGGTGTGGTGTTGCAGATGTTCTCTGCAGGAGGTGTGTGTGTCTCTGTGCGTGTGTGCCGATCCAGAGCGTGGTGTTTTTGAGGAGGCGGCGGACGCAAACATAGTGATGTTTGTTTACGCTGGTTGCTGACCCGGGCCGATTGTCACCACTGCAGTTACTGGTGGAATGTTACCCTGGTGTGTGTGTGTGTGTGTGTGTGTGTGTGTGTGTGTGTGTGAGTGTGTTTGTGTATGAGATTAATCACGGATGTGTTGGATATTGTTTCAGCTACGGCTGAACAACTACCACTTATCTTAGTCACTAGTCGATATTGCGATTTCCCCAAAAATATATTCAAATTTCAGGAAGCGCAACATTTGTTAGAGGCTAAATATGTGTTAAATGTTAAATTACCATTTTGAATGAAGTATTGTGGAGCTGCAGAGTTATTCCAGCCTACAGATCTGATTCTACAGACTTGGCAAAACATTTGTGTTTGTTACAGATCCTGATTAAAAGAGAACACCATAATTATCTTGCAATTTTTAAGATTATTTTAAATGTTTTTTTCCCCGCATCGTGCAGCCCTTCTAGTAACTTGTATCTAACCCTATCCTAATCACAGGAGGAGAAATATGTTTGACAAACTATTTGTCCTAATTCTGAAATTCAGCATTGTGGTGTTGCAGAAATCCCGGACTAAAAATTGATTTCTGAGTTAAGAAAGCTTACCTACAACGGCCTGCAAATCCGGGAACTAAAGAAGTCATAATTTGGCGGAGATCCTCACAGATAATTAATTATATGATCATTTTCTATCTTATTTCCTGCAAATTAGATTAATAATTTAAATTCCCACCAATATCATGAATCATGTCTCGACTGCAATATCAGTCAAAAAACACATTCATGTTTTCTATCTCGTTTAGCCTTGTTATAGATGTTGTTGTTTTTCTGTGTCTAATACAAACACAACATTGGCATCAAGGAACATGTTACCTTTTTCTGTTCTGTTAGGTGAGGAGGAAATAGGGATGAGGAATAAACAAGTTTAGTAGAAATATTTACAGTGGTTGCTACATTTGTAACACTTATTACTGTAAAACTATTTAGTTTAGGATTGCATTTACAGGAATGTACACATCTATTTGTGTGTTGATGTGAAAGTGTCCTTGCTTTCCACTTCAAAAGCTGCATGTTTATCTGGTAGTTTGTGTTTGCTCTCTTTCCTGTGTACGCACAACATTTATTTTAGCTTTGTGTAATAAGATGTTCATTTATCCCGCTTTCCTAAGGCATGGGACACGGTGTGCGGGCGAAGTTGCTGCAGCCGCAAACAACTCCCACTGCATTGTGGGAATTGCCTACAATGCCAAAATAGGAGGTGAGTTATATTTTTTCTGGTTTAACTAAAATGAACTGTGTAATTAGATTGTCTTTTTTATAACTGATTGATCTGAATTCTAATCAATACATCAGACTGCTTCTGCACACACGCATTCTTGTGACGGCACCAACTAAAAACGAATATGTAATAGGAGCTGGAATCATTTAAACCTTGCCCTGATAACCAGAGGCTCAGCAGTGTGTGTGTCACTCTACAATTAAACACCGGAGACAACTTTACTGCTAATTTCCTTTTGGCCTCAAACTGATCTGCTCTGAATCCATCCATCCTGCTTTCCCTCTCTCTCACTCAAAACACACTTTAAGTTTCACGTTTGCGATAAAACTGAAGTAATTTACTCATTACACCACATTTGGTTTTTTTCAAGTCTGATTACCCACTTCATTTTAATTGCGCACACTACGATGACAACCTGTGTGTCCTGAAGACATCCACCTCAGTGGTTATGTGGGACAAGCATACTGAAAAACTTGCTCACTAATGTATATTTGATTAATGAATGTTTTTTCCTCACTTTTTCCTGAATTTGTTATCATTATAATGATAGCAGCTTAACTGGCTTTATACATTTTTTCATACCAGGTAGTTCAGTGAAAAACCATACAATCCATTTGTGTGTGTGTGTTTCAGGTGTGCGAATGCTGGATGGTGATGTAACAGATATGGTGGAGGCCAAGTCTCTGAGCCTCCAGCCGCAGCACATCGACATCTACAGCGCCAGCTGGGGACCTGATGATGACGGAAAGACCGTGGACGGACCGGCATCTCTGGCCAGGCAGGCCTTTGAGAACGGCATCCGTATGGTGGGCACATGCACGCACACATGCATACACAATTACAAGAACATAATCGTATAATTGAACATATGCTTTATGCGTGGCTCAGACTTAGACTCTAGTATCCATCTGTTGAGAAAAAAGTTTGCACTGCACAGATGTGTGTTTCACGCTCATTTACTTGTATCCCAAAGTCCTCCCTGGCTACCTCTACCTGTGAAGCTTCGGACATTACTATTAGCATACATTCATTTACATATTCATCGCTTCATTTGCATAACGACAAGCTGCCGCTGTGTTGGTGGCTGTGTGGAGTGGAAAAGCTATAACAGAGGTTAAGAGGGGCGATGTCTTTTACTGGTCACACTTTCACACACACACACACACACACACACACACACACACACACACACACACACACACACACACACACACACACACACACACACACACACACACCTCTCTGTTATTTTATTACATGTCATTTGTTAGACACTTTTATCCAAAGCGAATTACATACATTCAGTGTGGACAATTCCCACACAAGCAATTTGGGGTGAAGTGTCTTGCCCAGGGACACAACGACATGTTGACTGCAGTGGGACTCGAACTTGCTATCCCCTGATTAGAAGTCCAGCACACTATCCACTGAGCCACAGCCTCATGCAGATGTACTCCTTCGAGGAGGTGAGACAGAAACTGTTGCTTGAAGGCTAAGTGCCTGTGGCATGTTACAAAAAAGGGACGGACAGGTGGGGAGTGTGAGTAAAAGAAAGTATTCGTGGCTCCTGACAGGCTGGCCTTGAAAGAGGACAGAGGTGAGGGAGACATCTGTCCAACTGCCAAGAGTTGGGCGTGTGAATATGTCTTCAGCCCTCACACTGTGTGTTTGTGTTTGTGAAGCTGAGTGGACATGACATGCTTGTGAGTGTTACAGGTATCTATGTGACACTCTGAAGAGACAGTTTATCACAGAGAGCTGAGGTGTTAGATTTCACTGACAGATGTGGAGAGGGTTGTACTCAGGTTTCTGTAACTCTGTGTGTGAAATCTGTAAGAAAATGTCTTTCCTTTCCCTAATAAGGCGAAACCTGTTTTTGTGTATTTAGCTTTTAATCCAAACAGTGACCAAAAGTAGGACATTTAAAAACTTAAACTTAGTATCCTCTTTATTGTTTATTAATCGGCCCTATTTTCTGACACACGGGTTGACTGTTTTTTAAAACATTTGTATGTAAAACGAGCATCACAACCCCAAGATAACAATAATAATTTTGATAAGTTCAAAACCCAGAGATATTTGATTTACAATAACGATGTAATCATTGCTCTCTTTTCATTATGATTGTTCTATGAGTTTCACATTTACCCCTCTTGACCTTCATCCTCCTCTCCCCCTCGTCCTCTCTACTCACTGTTCCCTCTCAGTCTTTGTCCTCTTTATCCTTTCAAAGCGCCATTGCTCTCATCTGTCAGCGTTTGCTCTTGTCTGATCCCCTCTCACTCAGAGGGGCTCCACTTGCTTATCGCTGCCTGACAGAAGTCCCCTTTTGAAGAACTTTATTCCACCTTTTATATCTTTTTTGTGTGTGTGTGCACAAGTGTTCTTTGAGTGTGCCCTGGCAAACCCGGTGAATCTCAGTGTCACTCACTTTGTCACATGTCTTTTTTGCTGACTCCCTGCTGAACCCTGCCTTCACACTTCAGTTGAACATCACCAGCTCAGTGACCAGCTCAGTGTGGCTCCACCAGGGCGGGCTTTAGATTAATTCCAACTCTGACAACTTTGGACTGACAATGTCTAACCTAATGGTACAATTCATTTTGCCTTCCAGTGAAAAGTTTCCAATTAAAACGGAAAAATAGCAAGATCCTTTGAAATCATCTGGGTTGAGTTTTAATATATTTTGTAACAACTTCTGGAAACCTAGATTTGAATATTAAAAAGCTGCCTGTTTGCACATGTATTGGGCCTCAGGTATAACAAATGTGAATATTTGCGCATGGTTTAACCAAATCACGAACGTTCAATTATTGTATAAAGACTCTAGGCTTATTTGCTGAAAACGTAATGCTACAAGGCATGTAAAAAAATGTAAAAAAAACTTATTTTTTTGTAAGTAGGAACAAAAAGGGGAATGGAACTGACTTATTATTTTCAACCCTTTATTCTAATACAATGTGCGAACAATCTTCCCTCTAAAAAACCAAGGGCAAAAAAACTAAACTAAAGCACAAGACCTGATGCTAAAAATGTACTTCCCCAAAAACCACTTTTTAAATAATGTCCTTTACCTGACTTATAGCGCTACTAGGACCATGTTGGTAGTAAATAAAGTCTGATGTCAGCGAGTAAATATCCTAACTTGTCTTTTCTGCTACTTATGTGAGAATAAATGGAAAAGTCTGAGATGGGGAAAACAAACAATTTAAGTCACTCGCCAATGTCAACTTTTCAAAAGAGAGAAAAACCACCAATGTCTTTTTGCCCAGTTGAATCAAAAATATGTACTTGTGTCCAAACACGTCAGACCTGCTGCCAGACACTAACAATATCCTGAGTGCCAACATTATATCCCAACTGATGTTCGCAGCTCAACCCCACTGTTTCCGTCATCCCCAATTTATTTAAACAGTGATTTCTGCACATTAAACACATAAATTGATACTCTGCCTCTTGATTTAAAGATCATGTGAAAACCAACCTATAACAAAGGCTGGTGAGGAATAATCATCTCTAAATACTGAGATAGATCTGCAGCCTCTGACTGTGTTCTCTCTGCATTCTTTCCTTCCAGGGGAGGAAGGGTCGTGGCTCCATCTTCGTCTGGGCTTCAGGCAACGGCGGGCGCAGCAGAGACCATTGCTCCTGCGACGGCTACACCAACTCCATCTACACCATCTCCATCTCCAGCACAGCAGAGAGCGGACGCAAACCCTGGTACCTGGAGGAGTGCTCGTCCACACTGACCACCACCTACAGCAGCGGGGAGAACTACGACCGAAAGATTGTAAGGACTGAAGTGTTTGTGTTTGTGTAGTATATTTGAACATACGTTCTTGAAAGAAGCACTAGCATCCATGGCATATTGTACTGCTGGTAGAGAGTTCTTGTTCCTTCTTCCCTAATTTCCAATTTAGACACGATTTATGTTTCCTGTCTTCAAATATAGGACTCTTTGAGGTATGCCTCGCTGTCCTAGATAACTATTGATTTACATCTGAAACTGCCCATATGTGGAATGGGAAGTTACATTTTGTTTCCATATCATTTCTGTTAAAAGTACAAGATTAATAACTTGGCCTGGTTTGTCAGTACTTGACGGTCGAGTTGTGTGGCCTCTTTTCACCCAAATTGACAAAACCACTCCCATAATCCACTGGGATGGACAGTGACAGTTGTACTCTGTAAACTAGCTGCTCTGGCAGTGTCTTGCTACATTCCTTGTACTGATGCTACACACACACACACACACACACACACACACACACACACACACACACACACACACACACACACACACACACACACACACACACACACACACACACTCCAGCTTTGTACACTTACAGTAGAACGCCATATATCTGATTGTCAGTCTAATGTTCTTGAGCACACAATGTCCTGTCTACTAAATGCTATTGGACCATTTCACGTCTTACTCTACTGTTTCACTTTTTGTTTGTGTGTGTCTTCAGTCGATCCCTCAAACTCAAGGAATGGTCCTTTGAAGAGGGCTCAAACTGGAAGTTTACCAAGCTTTTCTTGGCGTACTGACTGCCAAGCTGTTTGACTAGTTGGCTGTCTAAAGTCCATACAATTAAAGCGTACATACATCACTTTAACAACATTTTTTTTTATTACTTCTTTCGTACTCTTTGTCCTTGACTTGTACTCGGGGAGGAGCTGTACTGAATGGCATTTTTCTACATTCAAAGTTCCTTCAAATTTAAGTTTTCCATTGAAGCTTTGAATGACATTTCATGATATGATTCAAAAATGAATCTTAAAACAAATCCTCAATTGTATAAAGCGATTTACAGGATTGAGAAATTCTTCTTTTTTTACTTTAATACTTGGGGTTATTAGAAAATGTTTGGATCAAACAAGGGTGAAACAATTCTACACAGCCACCACTAGAATGTAACTCTTAAAATAGTACAATACAAATAATATAAATGTAGTTTAATCTTTATCTGCAACTTTGTAGAAGTATCTGGTTTAAAAATATGTACAGAATTGTAATCAAAGATTCAGTACAGCTCTAAATTAGGGATTTAATTGATTCCTTGAATTCTTGGGGAAACTGGTCATTTATGTTTCACAGTTTGAATGTGAGTTTCTGGTGTTACAGAAGTTTCCAAATTCTCCTTAACCTCACGACTTCTATCTCTTTCTCTCTCTGTTTATTTATCATTCTCCTCCTGCCACCATTGTAACAGTCTTCTTTTCCTCTTCTTTAAACTTTTCCTTTTGAGTCCTGTCTCTGACTTTTACTCTTTTCTCGTCTGCGGTCTCTTCCCTGCCCCATTTTTCTACTTCTTAATACCTGTAATGTGTTTTCATCTCACTTTCCTCCCCTGTCTAACTTTGTCTTACCTCTCCTTCTGTCTTCAGATCACAACAGACCTGAGGCATCGATGTACAGACAGTCACACAGGGACATCGGCCTCAGCTCCCATGGCTGCTGCCATTATTGCTCTGGCCCTGGAGGCAAAGTATGATCCACTTAACTTCATCCCTTCCCTTCATCCCTTCATCCCTTCATCCCTTTGTCCCTGTGTCCCTTTCTTACCTTCTAATGCCCTCTTGTCCCCTGGCCTCACTGATCTATAAGGGGAAGCACTTTCTCACAAATACTCCATTGTCAAGTCAGCACACAGAGATGCATTTAAATACTTTGAAAAGCCGACTCTGTTTAAGTCAGTAACCCAAACAACAATTCTGCAGCGGAATACCAAAACTATACATTGACTCTTCATAGACACTCAGCTCCTTTCTTTTAGTTTGAGCAGTACAACATAAGTAATTGTACTTCTGTAGGATTGGCTTGTGAATGTAAATGTTAGAGCATATTATCTTAGTATCTTACATTAGAAACCGGCATCCGGTTAGTTTAGAGTTTCAGCACTTAAGCAGCCTCTGAGGAGGGATGTTTTCACATTTACTGATTCTTCTTCAGAAGGTTCTGCTAAATAACATGTCATGTAATGCCTTATCTTAAAGGGCTGTATAAAGACAGGACTCCTTCTGGTTTGTCCAAAGCAGATTATCACAAATATCATTTTATTAGCTGAATGTTTGTGCAGATGGTAAAATTGAAAAGCCAGGGTCATCAGCTGTTAATTGTTAACCATTACTCTCGATTCAAGGCTAACATCAATGGGGACAGTGTGTTGATGTGATGGGAAACTATACTTTAGTTGGTGAATCCCTGCCCCTGTTTACCTAAGCTGGGACATATCATTTGTTTTTATAATTTTTATTGCAAAGCATGGCCTTCAAAGAGAACTGACCTCCTTTAAGGCTAATGGTGCATCCACATGCTGTCTGAATGGTCCCATTTCTAGAGCTGGAAAGTCATTCCATGACTATATGTTAATGAGCAAAGAAGATATGATTTATTTTAGTGTTTAAACAAAACGTTTATAGCTGTTTCTGATGATTTTGCCGGTTGGGAATAGATTTTTTTTCATTCACGCAGCACAAAAACCCTGCGACAAAGCTGAAAACATGATAACTTCTCTGGTTAAAAGGTGTCACAGGGTCCTGAGCTTCAGAGACCAGGGTGTTTGGACTCTGTGCTGATCTACTTTCTATCAGTTTATGGTTGTCCCAATGATGGCCCTCTGGCACACAGTGTTTTATCTCATGTTTATACACCTATAAAAATAGTCCATGTCTATAAAACAATAGTCTATTCATGAGATCGTGCATCGACTACTGTATGTTCCTGGTTAGTGCGTGTTCTTAAACAAGTGTTTCAGTGTAAAGGCAACAGATGTATTAATGGCTGTCTTAAGATATTTCTGTTATTTAAAACATAATCCCCTGGATAGTGATGTCATCATTATTGCAGAAAAGGTGTGATGATAATTTAAAACCCAATTCTCCTCATTTCTTGTTGATTTAATGCATTTAAAGCATGATCGTGCTGTGTGCTACCAATAGACAATTGGGGCTAAAATGCTTACATGATAAACATCAAATGTAAACATCAAATGTGCCAACTTTCAAAGTGTGTACTGTGATATAAGTTAAGAAAATTTGAAAAGTAAGACTTATTTTCAAGATTTTATTTTCAATTAACTATTTATTTGATTGTCCTTGGTTGATGTTTAGTGTGAGAGAACAGAGATCCCTTCCCCACCCATTATAAAACGTGTTGATGTGCTTCATTTGTGTTCAATGAATTGATTAGAAGAGTGCAGTACAGGTGCAGAGACTCTGAATTGGGATTTACCTCATCATCACACGTTGAGCGGCTCAGTTAGAAGAGGTCAATTCATTCAACCCAGATGATCCAATCCAAATCCTCCCCAATTAAAAATATTCTCGGTTTCCAGGCAGTGCTGTGAACATAAGCCTGTTTCCTCAACAAGATTATCACACGGTGCTTCTTGCCTGTCTGCTTTCTTCTTATCTGCTAGCTCTCGTGTCTTCTCTGTCATGCATGCGATGCCTCCACCTCCATCATGAGTTCTTTTTAAATGGGAACATTTTTTCTTGCCTTCTAACCTTTCATTGGCTTTCGAACATAGATAAACTTGCATGCATCCACATGTGGGCGAAGCGGATGAAAGGGAAGCGTTTAGACGAACTCTTTGCGATACCGATCGTATCTGCTTTTATCTGGTGAATGAAAGCGAGGAAACTCTTTGACAAACTTGTGGAGACGCCATTACGCTAGACTTCTTTAAACTTTATATTGCCAGGTCTTTTCCCTTCCCTACTTAAAAAAGTGTCCCATGCTCAGTTCTCTGCTATTTTGCCAAGTTTAATATGTTTTAAGTCAGCCCGTGATGTATCCCTTTATGAGCGTCAGTCTAGCACGGCAAGTGGCAACGCTTTTAAGGTTCAGAAACGTTCCTTTCTTTCCCCTTTCCTTTTGTCCATAGTGAAGAAATGGGAAAAGTGAAAATGGAGGCGGGGGACTTCAGTGAGGAAATCAGGAGGGATAAACATAGACGAGTAGAGATAATAATCTCATTTACTGGGAGGTTTTAAGCAATAAACGCAGCTAAAAAGAACATTTGATTTCCTCTACATTTGTCAAATTTAAATATTAATCTAGAGAGGCAGATTTTTGTGTTAAAAAAAGCAGACGGTAGTTTAGCGGGTAATCTTACAGACCGATCAAGTTAAGACAAAGATGGACCATTGTCATTTTGCTTCTTAATTTTTCTCTTATACATCCCATTTAGCTTTTTCTGTGCAAATTACCCATGTGTGTTTTTCCATAATTACACGTAAAAGAAGCACCGAGTAACCTATATTGGGCACACTGATCTGCTGCTGGTTTCTCCCAGTATGCATGCTACTCCATTAATTAGCATTGGCTTGTTTATGGGAGACTGTGGTGGCCTAGATAACGTTGCCAAAGTTAATTTTAATTAATGACCATAAAACATGGATGGAACCTCAATCACACAGTGGCAGCTAAGCCTATTAATATTGATCCGAACATTAATTATGCTGAATTTCTACGAGTAACTGTGCTATTGTCCTTTTATTAAGTTCACTTGATATTTTTTGCATCAATTCAATCTATGTATTCAGTTGGATTTGATTATGAATTCAGGCCATGAGTTAATCTTGAACTTGTTACAGACTTTGTTATGCCTTAATTACTGTTGACATCAGAAAGCAGTTTGTCTTAAATATAACTTGGATAACTCCAAAACTTAATTTGATTAGTTGAATTAAAATCCAAGAATGATTTGAGAGCTAATGTGTAAAAAAACCAACCTTGCACCCATTGACTCTAGTGTGCATTTTCTAAAATCGCAGTGTTTAAACTTTGAAAACTAGTTTTATGTAGTGCAGATTGTGGAGGTCTGGGATGGGAGGGAGTGACCTGATGGGAGGGAAAAGAGCATCTGGTCGGCATATGAGATGGAAGGGAATCCCATGAGACTTGGTGACCCACTTCTTACTGGTTTTTCCTTTTTAATGTAGCATTTGGACATCAAAGCAGTCGAGGCACATGGCTGCCATCTCGTAATGGATCTCACGTGAGATCTGAGAGACTAGTGACGGATGAATGGGCATCTATGCGCTCCATCTATGCCTCTCTGTAATTTTCTCTCTCAGTAATCTTCCACCTACTGTTTATTACTATGTTTTATTTACCTTGTTATACATTTAAGCTGTTTTCCCCCTCCATGCGCTGCATTTTTAACCTCTTCCACCTTTTATCCTACACTTTTAATGTTCCTCCTTCATCTATCTATCCTCCTTCTTGCTCATGTCTGAATGTACATCATAAGGAAGATTTTGTGCCTTATTCAAAACATTTTTTTCATAATATCTGCATTTAAATCCTCAGTCTTGCTTTAAATGTGATTTATGTATAAATGTATGTGTGCTTAAGTAAACGCGCAGAAAAAGCATTACTTAATGTGACTTTGTTCTTGCTTACTTATGTCTTCCTAATGTAATTGTGTGTTCTTTTCCACTATAGTGCCCGTCTCTCATGGAGAGATGTTCAGCACATCATTGTAAAGACCTCTAGAGCTGGACATCTAAGCGCCCCCGACTGGAAGACAAATGCTGCTGGTTATAATGGTACTCACTCACACACACACTCACTCACACACACACTCACTCACTCACTCACTCACTCACTCACTCACTCACTCACTCACTCACTCACTCACTCACTCACTCACTCACTCACACCTATACACACACATACACCTAAACTACACTTTTCTCAACCAAGAATCTCAATATCTTAATAGCAATTCCACACAAAACTATCTTTAAAATACTCAAAAGTTTTTTGCAACTTCATTCTATCAGTTTATCTTTAGATTTATATAGATTAAATGCAATGGTTGCATTAAGATTCATGGTGGGGTGTAGTGTGTTTGAAAGACACAAAACAGTTAAAGAGAACTCTAGATGCAGTATTTTTTACTCCTGAAGTTTTTTCCAGTGATGATGATGAGCAGTTTCCTATTATTGTTCTACCTTCACAGTCCTCATGAGCTCATCACTAGCCGCCATCTGTCAGAGTGCTTGTTGTGTTTGCTGTTTGTAACTTTAAGTGCGTGCGTGCGTGCGTGCGTGTGTGTGTGTGTGTGTCCTTGAGGTCAGCCGGGCTGCAGGCCCAGTGTTCCTGGAGATTTTCAGATTTTTTTTGTTAAAGAGGAACAGGAGGGAGAAGTATCGGAGGAATGCATGTTTTCTTCATTACTTTGCTGATGTTCGATCTTTGTTTACAATGTTTTGAGTAATGCCTAAATGTCCTCAGTATTTTCATCCGCCTGTTTAGAATATTAAAACAATTTATGCTCTGCACATTTTAATGTAATAACCAAGAGATAAAAGTCTTTACGAGGAATATTCCTTAAGGAGTTTGTAGTGTAAACAATCTCTTTTTGATAAACCATCATTTTAATGAGTGACTGTAGAGTTGGCAGTCTGTTCAGCTGTGACTTCTCTTTGTTTCCCACAGTAAGCCACCTGTACGGCTTCGGTCTGATGGACGCTGAGGCGATGGTGATGGAGGCGGAGCGATGGACGCACGTTCCCAGTCAGCACGTCTGTGTGGAGACCGCAGACCGACAAATAAGGTAAAACAAACAAACAGACATGTCCTGACTTAGCCTGCTAATAACAAGTATTGATTTTAAAGTGTGCGCGTTCCTCTTAAAACCCAGAGAACCATCAGTCGGCTTTAGCATTTTCAACATTTCTGAAAAGATATGGACAAGCAGACATTACACCAAAATGTCATTGTTAAATCTCGATTTGCAGGTTCTTCCACACTAATACTCACTTGGTTAAAGGGGGAAGGGGGAAGGGGGAA
>NW_011352500.1:830910-831631 GCF_000735185.1 Notothenia coriiceps
TATATATTTTTTAATATTTTTTTTTGTATGTGGGAAGAGGTGGGGCGGCGCCCCTAGCGCCCCTATGAGCCGGCCGCCACTGCTCCCGGGTCTTGCATTTGGGTCCTACATCTTAAGTGTCTGGGATCGTAACAGACCCGTCTGTCTGCTGCATCTACGCACTGTACAACACACACGTACACACTGTACCACACACACCTACTGCTCCTAAAGCATAATCAGGCTAGCCGTTGTGTATTTTATTATGTGAAGCACTAAATGGTCTTAGACAAATATCGACTCTTTGTTTGTAGATATCTACTAAACTACAGCATACAAATACAGAAAGTAATGTAGGCCTGTTATACTGAGTGATATATATTTTACACACTGCTCTGCTTTCTGCACGGACCTCACAGCTGCTCAATGTAAACATCGCGTTGCGATGAGAGCAGTTAATAAAATAATATCCAGGGGATGCATGCAGAGCTGTCATTGGCTGAGATAAGTTCGGCCGTCACGACTCTTTGAAACACCTGTGTTCCCGGAAATGCATCCACGAAAGAGCCGTGGAGGACCGTGGAGGACCCATCAGTTTATCCTCGGTTTTAGCTCCTCCAGAGAGCCTCCTCGACAGTTTCCTTTCAAGTCCCCTGTCGAGTCTCCTCTCGAGTCCCCTCTCGAGCCCCCTCTCCAGTTTCCTTTCAAGTCCCCTCTCAAGTCTCCTCTCGAGTTCCCTCTC
>NW_011352500.1:831652-875458 GCF_000735185.1 Notothenia coriiceps
TCGGATGCTCGCGTCCTTCGAAGTGCCAGTTTTAGGCAAATTTAGAGTGTCCTTCAAAATTGGCGCGCTGAAATTCATTTCCGGGTCACTACCGGAGGACCGAGGAGTCGAGGAGGGGAAATTTGAGTATTGAGAAACCTCTTGTGTGTGTTTGCATGTCGGTTTTGCAGGAAAATTAAAGGTAAGGTATGTAAGTTTGTGAAACCGGCTCGAGATACACGTTTTGTTATATTCCATGGAATGCTCTTAACATCCCGATAGCAATGTATATCTTAAGTGCTTTGACAAAAAATCCATTCAAAAAAAATTCATTTTGCGGAAACCGTACTAATGTAAAAAGCACGACCAATCATTTTAGCCGGCCCGGCTAAAATAACTGGATGGCCTACCTGCCTGTCAGCCTTCTATCTGTGCACAAACTTATCTCGTGCCCTCATTGGTCATGTGCGCGTTCGTGTGAGTTGGAGGAGGGGCTCTATAAGGAAGTGGCAGATTTTCTCCGGTCGTGTGTTTTCAAATTCTAGCGATCTCGAGCCGGTTTCTCAAATTTACATACCCTACCTTTAAACGTAAATATAATGTAAATACATCTAATATATTCCCTTGAAGAATAATGGGGTATTGCCATACACTGTATATATAGCAGGGTATTATACGTTACGGTCCCAGCACCACATTCTTAAATATCATACACTTGAATTAAGTCAAATAACATAGCATGACATCCCATACTATATCATATATTTAATGTATTATCAGCAATAGTGTAATATTGACGGTTACTTCATTTGAGTATTTGAATTCATTTAAATCTAGGATGAAGTTGTAAATGAGACCATGTTTGGTTGCAAAGATTCAATTGACATATATATAAATATGTCACATACCATAGACTAGAACCATTTAATGGTATAGCTAAAATAAATGGTAGGTAATATAATGGAGGAAGCAGTCATCTCTGAAGTTGTACAGATATTTTTCTTTTGACAATGTTGGAAAGCCCCGCATGAAGCAGGGCATCAAAAAATTAGTTATAACTCTTATTGGTCCTCTCCACGGAAATCTTTAGTAAAAGGCGAAAGATTTATGCGATCTGAAGAGAACCAAGAGTGATCTGCCGTTTGAACAGTTTGGCAGCGAGTATATTCACGAGAAAACCACTTTAAGTGCTGGTGTTGTATTGTGAAGTCAGCTTTTGGAGAAATATAATCCATATAATGAATGAATAAAGACAATCTGAGAAACACAATTACCTTGGGTTTTCAATTTAAAAGAAACCCACGTGTATTTGGCATTAGTTAGACTCTTATGCCATGTCGCAATGCATGATGGGATTTCGGTTTAAGTTTTGGAAACAGCCGCCGATTCACACTACACGCACACACACACACACACACACACACACACACACACACACACACACACACACACACACACACACACACACACACACACACACACACACACACACACACACACACAGCTTGTTATTCTTGATGCAGCTGGAAGCCGGAGCTCTGTTCTGTGTTAGGCTGGCTGAACGTGGGCCCTGAACTGGTTAGCTTTCAGTCTCAGGCTCGGTGTCTAGCGACTGCAGCATTATCAGTGTCATTCTGTCTGTTCTGCTCCAGTGAACAAGTCAGTCCTCATGAGGCTTATGTAAAGTCCGGCTTGTGCTCAGACCTCAGTACTTGTGTAATTTGTGTTGGCTCATGGAGAGATTACCAGTGTTGTTACATGAAATAAATAACACCAAGACCGTCTTTTTAGCTTTCTTTTTCCATGTGCAGAGAATTTATGAGCAGCCTTAGGCTTGTGTGACATGGTCAGTAACACATTTGGCCAGTAGCTTAAGCCTTGTTCATAAACAGAATCACCCCCGGCAAAATGAAATGACAGGCCTGCAAAGAAGTAGAAGTAGGCAATCACCTGGACATGGATGGATTTAGTTTTTGGAGCAAAGGTTATGAAAGTTCAGTGTGCAGCACAGTACAAAACTACCCCAAAAGTCTGAAACCACTTTATTTCACAAGTTTATGTATAAACATCTGTGTGCTCACTTGGATCACGAACTTCGAACATCTTTTCATAGATGTGTTTTGTTACAAGGTTGATATGCAACTCTTTTTCTCTGTTGGTTCATCTGCACGTGTGTGTAGTCTTTTTCTGTGCCCCTAACTCGCTACACAAGTGCAGCCCTCACCTCACTGCTGCGTTCCCACACACCCTCTGGCTGGCCCCTCTGACTGCGTTCGGTAATGTCTGTCTGCAATCGCTCGCCTCAATCCACTTGGAAAACTGGCTGATCTGAGTGCAGGCTGCTGTTACTCAGCTGTGCATCTGCTCCGCTCGCTCCCATGCGTACGGTTTATTTATCTGTGTTGTGTTATGGAGAAGCCAGAACTGTGATATCAGTCCGATACTCCCCAGCTATTACTGCTGTCCGCCTTCCAAACCATCATCGAGCACTTACGATGGACAATCTGTGTTTTCTCTCGGCTATTCATTCCATCATGTCTGCTGGATCTCAAGCAATTTTCTTGCGTATTTCTCAGTTTTATACGAGAAATATGCAAGAAAGTGCGCCAAAGTGTTTCTATTGACTATTTGTCCCTGAAGAATTATGAAAGTGATGACAGATGGAGTCAAAGGACAGATGAAGAAATTGTTATAGGTTGTGAAAATAACTTCTGGCCATTGGAAAATAACAATTTGTATTAATAACAATCTGCTTTTAATAACAATACACCAATTTGACCTATTAAATACTAATTTGGTGATTTTATTGAAACAGACGAGTTTGTCTCATCCATCTTAGCAGTTTAAAATGTATACTTTTTAAATACACTCCTCAATGGAAGCCAGTTTTGGCTTTTCACAAACAAATTGATATATTTAGCTTTAATACATAATCGATAGACTGTGCAGACAATAAACACATATCGCTTTCTCATAATTTCAGACCTGGTATTTATGACTGTAGTTGAACTCCCTCTGGGTATTGGCAACATTTGGCCTGAATCGCAAAAGGGAAAACTTAGTTTTTGAATACACCCTTGTATTGCTCTTTGTCTCAGTTAATCCTTAAGCCAAGTTTGAGTAATATGTTGATCCCAGAAAGAAACGTAATGTTCATTGCAACAGCTTATGGCGGTCTTAACCAGCCGATAATTGTCCTGTGGTAATTTTCCCTTTTTTAATGATACACATCTGTGCTGTATCAGGTCCTAAACATGTCATCACTTTCATTGTAACCCTGACAACAGGGTATATAATGAAACCGTTTCCAATACAGGATCAAACGGCCCAAGTCACTGGAAATAATTTCAACACTCTACCATACAAAAAATAATTATAGTAATTTGTTTTATATGCAATTTTGCTCTGTTCAAGTTTCCAGCGAACAGACCCTGCATTAAATTCAGTGCTTCTGTGAGGTATTATGTTGTCATGGCTCTGCTTTTAAAAAAAAAAAAAACTGGGCCTGTCCATGTTTTCACTGTTTGTCATTGTGCCGCTGTTATTTTAAATCATACCACAGAAGTTATTCAAGGGGTCATCAGCTGTTTGGGTTGGCTGTCTGGTGATTTTTTTCCTGCCGCTAAGCTGTGCATAGCAGACAGGACAGATAATGTTCTTGGTCTCTCTTATCATGCTCATGCTTCTTGGTTTCTTTGGCCGGTTGAAATGGAAAACCTTAATATCCTCTTGGTTTTGTGAGGGAGGCTGAATCAAAGTACACCTGATTGCTTTTAGGGAATCCTCGGTGTATTCAAACGTGATACTGAGTGTTGTTTCAGCCACTAGCAGAATTCTTGGTGAGGCTTGACTGAATGTGTCAGAGTTGGGAGGCAGCCACCGTCCCAACCTCTCTCCCTGGTAGAGAAAACAGACGTTACGGCTGAGGGAACACGGAGTTAACTTCAGCAGCTAAACCCTGGGACTCAAGAACCATTCACCATTTTCTTACATTTCTCAGACCAAACAATCACCAATAAGTTAACCTGCAAATAATTTTTTGTTGCAACCAAAATCATTACTTACTTAAAAGGAAAAAAATATTTCAATTTGAAAGATTAATATACATCCTGAATTGCAATCAGAGTTCTCTCGAGTATCTTATGTGATTCGTCCCTGATGATTTTTGCTAAAAATGAAATTTAGTGATTCTCATTGTCCATAGATTTGTCATGTTTTCCCCAGCCTTTGTCAATGGAGTTGATTTTGGTGTGTCATTCTTGTTTTAATCAGTGGACATATCAATACAATTGATTTCAGACTACATTGATCACGTGTTTAACATTCAATTCTCCCAGAAATACCAAACTGTGGATATTTCAGTTTGTTCTCCCCATGTCTTATGTTCGGTCCCATCTCTTCCTGCAGAACTATCCGACCAGAGCACGTTGTTCGGTCAGTGTACAAGGCAACTGGATGCAATGACAACCCCAACCATCATGTGATCTACCTGGAGCACGTGGTCGTCCGTATTACAATCACACACCCTCGCCGTGGGGACCTGTCAATCAATCTGACCTCACCCTCAGGGACCAAATCTCAGCTGCTCGCCAACAGGTAAAGAAACGCATAGTGAGATTTGATCTGCACTGTAATACTACATAAACAGGCAAGACAATGCAAAATAAAAATTATTACCTTATGTCCGTGTGTTAACCGGTGTTTGGGTATATTAAAAAAAAAATGATTTGCTTTGGGTTAAGATAAGTCAAGGTGTTTTTTTTTAATTTAAAATACTTACAGAGGCTTTATTAGATGTGTTTTATTGTATTTAAATATATATGGATTATTTTATTAAAATGTGGAATAGCCATCTGTGCTGAAAGAGCGATAAATGTTGTAACTTTTAGGCAATTTGATTCTAAGTGTATGTCTGGCTGTACAGTACCTTGGGCTTATTCACCTCAAATAAACCACAGTCATGTAATGTTTGCCCATGGCTCATTAGACACTGTTGGTTGAGTGGTTGAGATTGTTTGTTCAAGTATTTGCGGTACTTAAGCTGTTTCCCCATCTGATATCTTCTGTGTGATTTTGTGTGTGCGTGTGTGTTTGCCTGCATGTGTTTTGATGTGCAGGTTGTTTGATCACTCCATGGAGGGTTTTAAGAACTGGGAGTTTATGACCACCCACTGCTGGGGGGAGAAGGCGGTCGGCGACTGGGTCCTAGAGATCTACGATTCACCTTCTCAACTCCGCAGCCAGAAAGTGCCTGGTATGTCATCGGTGCTCTTTTCTTTTTCATAAAATATAATTTTTTTATATGATTGAATTGAAAGACATAGTAGAAATAGAGGACACAGGAGATGGTTTTATGTGGAGTGTAGGAGAAGCACGAGCACACATGTTTCTCTGGAGGCAGTGAACTTAACGGCTCAAATGACCCACCAATTTAACAGCATAATAAATTCTCAAATGGAGAGTTGCTAAAAAGCTGTTACGTGGGTCACCATCCTCCCATGTCACTTCTGCGTAGTTCTCTCGTGTATTATAAACTGTTTAATATAATGTAATCTACTTGGGGTAGCTGAAAATATAAAGGAATTTAGAAAAAGGTTAAAGATGGCTGAACTGCTGTCCCCAAATTGACATAACAACTAGATGATCGGAAGATAAGTTGTTGTTGTTTTTTAAAAAAACTCTCTGTATTAAATATTCACATCAAATATCAAATTCACCTGCTTGATGGACTAAAGTGGATCTGTGTCCGAGACTCTTACAATGATTCTGTTTCCTCAGGCAAGCTGAAGGAGTGGTCCCTGGTGCTGTACGGCACATCTGTGCACCCGTACTCTCTGCGCAGCGAGAAGACCCGCTCCGCAGAGACGGTGGGGCCCACCGAGGAGGAGCTCACTGAGGAGTACATCGGTACGTGATAAATCTGTACACAGACAGTGGCGCCACAGTAGCAGCATCACAAAGTAACATGAGTCTATGGAAGCTGTGTTTTTAATGTCCGGTCACAATGATGGCAGGTTATACTGCCACAGAAAGGAATAAGGGTATTTAAAAATGTGCAATATAATGTAATCAATAATTCTGTTAAGATAATATGGACCAAGATTTATTAGACTGTAAAACCTTACGGTCATGGTCTTCTTACGCTGTTGGTAACGTGTATTTTCCTGCAGGCCCCTGTGACTCTGAATGCAACGAGAACGGCTGTGAAGGTCCTGGACCCCATAACTGCATCAACTGCCTCCACTACTTCCTCAAGTTCAAGAACAACACCAGGTCAGTAATATCAACATGATATCAATTAAGACATTATGACTGTATATTACTGCCATGCCAAAAATAGAAAATGGATCTGTATTACGTTACAACATGAATGTTTATTGTAATAAAAACACCTTTTTTATGACATAAAAACTTAAAAAACTCCACATTAAAACAAGAAACAACACATTTTTTTGATGTTATTTTGTAGTATTTTCTTTAAATGGTTTCAAGATACAACATAACCATTTTATATTCGTATAACATCAAACACCTCAAGTGTTACCAGGTTAAATTGACTATCCATCGTATGGTAAGGTTTTGTACTCGCGTATATAAAGTGTGAATTAAGTGAAGGAGTGAATCAGTGCATTGTACATATGTACTTTATGGATAGCAAAATGTAAGTGTTATTCCTACATTTGGACTCCCTCATGTTTATAGACAGTTTATAGATCCTCAAAGAATACATTAAGATATAAAAGCTATTTCTCTGTGGACTTCACCAGATCCAATTGTCCTCTATTAAATTAAAAAGGGCACCTGAGCTACGATGCTTCAGATAGAAGAAACACCTGGCTCATACGTTTATTAAACAGATTATTGTTGTTCTCTTGATTGTTTTAAAGAATGTGAAGTCCTCTGGGAGTTCAGAGACAGCCACATGAAGAAAGGGATCAATATTAGCCGAGGGTCTCAGTCAGAAAGTGAAAGAGTCTTTGCATACCAAATCCAACAATAACTGGATTCAATCAGCTAAAAGCTGTTTTTCAGTTTGTTCATGCTTTTGGGTAACAACATGAACTGATTTAATCATCTTCATTTCAAATGAAACTTACTTTGCATGTTTTTCTATGTATCAAAAAGTCTTCTTGACATGTTGATACAAAATAAACATACTTGGGTAATTATGTGGATATACAGTAGATGGTTCTATGAAGAGTAGAAAACGCAACAAGCAAGCAACCTTTCTGATGCTGTTTCAAATGCTCAAATTTGTTCGAGCACCTTCTAGATCAGTTGTCTCAATTAACGACGAAAGGAAAACACAAGGCAGAGAAACAATGTGTAAACAGTTAGGTCTTATGCTGCTTTTTAAGAGTTTCCACAGCAGGAGCCAACATTTCAAAGGCACCAAGTCAATGCCCGGTACCATTTTTCTTTTGTGTCACAACTACAGGACCTTATGCCATGTTAGTTTTAGCTTTTGTTCTGAAGTTCAGAAAGTCACAAAATAAAACCTCTTTGAAGAACTCCCTTGCTCAGGATAATTTAGACGTCCCCTTTGCCACCATAAAGGTCACTGCTTGCCTGTTATTTGTTGAGCTTAATTTGAAAAAGGTTAAGAAAACAGCGCAGGTGGCGACCTGATTATTTGACCTTTTCAGTCTGATATCTGCTGTTTCCTTTCTGTCATGTTACGATCAGTATCTCCCATCCCCCTTTTAACAGGTGTGTAAGTGTCTGTGTGTGGGACCTTGAATGTCTTTGTATATATATATGTGTGTGTGTGTGTGTATATATGTGTGTGTGTGTAGGTGTGCCCTTAGGATCCCATTAGGATCAAAGTCTGTTGTAATTGCCTTTGTGTCGGCGGGTCTCTGCACTAATAAAAGGACAACAGATGCAGGTGCAGGAGAATGTGTGAGCTGAGGCGCTGCCTTATCATTAGCACACTTTAGAGGTGTGCTGCCCTTTTCTGCCACCACAGGGAGCAATTGATGAATAAAGATTGGGGGAGTGGTGGGAGGAAGGAGGAGGAGGAGGAGGGATGGTGGTGGTGTTTAATGTTCGGATAATTACATCCCTACATGTGTTTGAAGGTCTAGACTCACTAAAAGTTGTGTGGCTCCTTGAAACTATGTAGGTTGGACCTTTCTGTATTTGTACATGCATGTGTTTTTTTTTCTTCTAAATTAAAGAAATATATATGTATCGTTATTTTTTACATAATTTAAAACGTAACACATTCCGTGTAAATGAAGTTATGACGTGTAGACTTCTTAGCAGGAAGGCATACTGAGGACTGTCTTTAGGCGCATATAAATATATATTTAAGTATCAATTCATTTGAATGTATTGATCACTCTGCTTTATTGGCATGAAATCTAACAAACACTTTTAATTTCACCTTCACCAAAAGTGACTTACAAACCTGGTGTTTTCCTGACTGCTTGTGTTTCTTGCCCTATAGAAAATAAATAGTTACATTCAAATATCTTGGCAATAAATACAAAAATAATTCATGTTGAAAAACAAAACGTGAAATGTTCTGTTTAAATGTATTTAACCATAATGTCCTGTCCGTACGGTTTCAAGGTCTCAACCATTTCCATCTACTGACAGTGTGGTCAGGAACATTCAGTTTAAAGTTTTTCTCACATTTAGTGGTGTCCTTGGTGTAGGCGGTGCATTAAAGTGTTTTTACAATCTTTATTAGTTAAATAATCATTTCAGCACAGCAGAGAAACGGTACTGAAGCTGGAGGACAAACGCATGGCAGTTTATACGTGCACATGCGGCTTATTCGTTTCACACATGCAGTGTGTGTTTCTTGGCAGAAAACTCTGCAGTGTGTGAATGAGGCTTAAGGTGTGTGTGTGTGTGTGTGTGTGTGTGTGTGTGTGTGTGTGTGTGTGTGTGTGTGTGTGTGTGTGTGTGTGTGTGTGTGTGTGTGTGTGTGTGTGTGTGTGTGTGTTTGAGGATTTTTGTGTATTTTTCACCTTAGAAGGGAGCCTCAGGCTGAAATGAGGGGGTGACGGAGGGCTGTGAAGTTATCCAGCAGATGTTACACCTGTTCGCCATATAGCACCGGCACGCACACACTTTGTCCCTCTACTTCTGCTTGTCCTAACTCATTATGTGCTATTGGGACATTAAAAAGTAGTTGTGGTTTACAGTGGGTGAAAAAAAAAACGATGCTTCAGTGCTATAAAATGATATTTCACTTAAACGTATATTTATCACGCACAGAATACACAATGCTCATAATACCCTTAATCAAGGGGCTCATGTTTTTTGTCTGACATAATGTTTTGCATTTTGTGCCTGCTAACATCAAACTGAGCTGCGTGATAGCGAGTGTTAATATTGGAACATTGAGTATGATTTGGTTTTTATTATGTTGCACAGCATAAACTGAATATATTTATAAGAAATACAAGCTGTCCTTTGTTTTTGCTCCACTTTTCACGCTTTCTTTCACCTCGTACTCATCATTTTCTCTCCCTCCAATCCCCCTCTCCAGGATGTGTGTGTCCGAGTGCCCCAGTGGCTTTTTCCGTGATGACAGGAAGCGCTGCAAGAAGTGCTCCTCGTTGTGTGAGACCTGCGTTGGTAGCCGTAGCGACCAGTGCACCACATGCAGGACTGGTTTCCACCTGAACGAGGGCTTCAACACATGTGTCGCCAGCTGCGGTGACGGCTTCTACCTCGACCTTGGTAAGTTCCCTGCTGGCCCAACCGGCTCCACAATGTACAGCTTCTCAACTAGTTAATGCAGACCTGATGGCACATAATGCAGCCCAAAAGATATTCCCAAAACTCCTCAGTCATCTTTCCTTGCTCCCATTTGGGGATTTAATAAGCTGTCTTCTTTTCTCACTGATCTGTTTTCTTGTAGTTCATAAACAAACATGTAGACTTAACAAAACGTAACAGTTCTGGAGATGCTGCAGCAAAATGCCTCCTACAACCACAAATCAGGCTCAGGCCCTGATCACTCAAAGCATCAATGATTTGTTTTTGCTGCCAATGAATACAATTCTCAAGTAGTTGTGAAGTTCATAATGAATTCGAATAACAACGTACTGTAACTGTAGTCCTGGCACTGCTGTAAACAAACTGGACTTATAGAAACATCTGTGAGCTTGACGTTATGTCTAGCCAGTTGTTTATTATCATGCACTTGCTGAGCCGAACAGGACTGAAAAGTTTCTGCTTGTAGATTTATTCAAAAGTGGAATAAGTCAGGATAAAACCTTTTATCCATAGTGAAATGTTCACGAGAAGTCAGCTTGTTTTCGGGTTTATATTAAACAGAGTAGTGCAGTAGGGGTTTACATTCAGTGTCTACTGCTGGTATATACTTACTGGTTTGTCTTATGTTGAAGACGTAGGCCAGCCTGGCCGAGAGTAAAGCACAAATGAGAGACTGAAACTATGTATATCTTATAATTATGTATGTTGGTTGGCAGCCAACACGGTGTAAGTCCTGGCAGCGTAGAGTCTCTGGCAGCAGATCTGATGTGATCCAGTCCAAGTTCAATCAAAACATTTCAACGGGCCAAGATGTAGTGAATATTTTTTTCTTTTGAAATGTTGGCACTGCGGAGTACCGCGTTGTGTTAAAGGAGTTTATTTTCTCTTTGTTAGTCTGACAGCAAGCCGAGGTGAACTCCTGCCTTTGTCAACGCATGGACACTTCCATGTAATGATTTGACTTATTGTAAGTCAGCTAAATGCAATGTAATGTAATGATTTTATTACAGGTCAAAATACTCTTAAGGATATGCCAGACTAATGAATGGAAATGTCATGTAAGCAATATGTTGTGTGTGGTATCAACAGACAGCATTGTGTTACACAAACAGTCCCACGGCCATAGCTGGAGTGTTTAGATTTGCTTGTCTTTTTAATTAACTTTAATAATGAACTCATCGTTTCAGCTATTTTCTTTACCTCCAGTTCTCTTGAAAGCTAAAGCGAAATTGCCTTTTCTTTTCACATCAATCCGTCTGTGACCTGTCCAAATGCTTCCTCCTCCCTTTAATGCTTTTCAGATTCCTGAAAATCTAGCCAACGATCCTCACTTCTCTGTCTCCTCCACTTAGTTCTGATCATAAGACTTCCCAAACCAAACCAAAAGGATGTGTCATACTACATGAGCAATGCTTTTTGGAAATGTAGAAATCACAGTCTTGCTTAATAGTACAGTCTACTCAATAGTTCCCCTAGGAACAATAAATCCCCTTATACACAATTCTTATTTATAAATCTTCATCAGTGTCCATGTGTACTGTGTCAAAGCGTTTCATTGCCATGAGTCTGCCTTTTGAAATATTCATCTATATTCCTCTCCTCCCTCACCAACACTACAATGTACTTTTCATCCCTGCAGCTCGAGCCTTTTGACATTTCCTTTCCTTCACCGTTATCTTCTTCCACCGCTCCCTTTGTTAATCTCAACTGCAGCCAGACTTCTGGTTCCTATTACTCACTGTTTATGATGCTCTCTTTCAGATTCCAATATTTGCAGGAGATGTCCAGAGAACTGTAAGAAGTGCATTTCCTTCAATATCTGCACAGAATGTAAACCTGGGATGAGGTGAGTTAAAGGCCGCTGAGCACCGCCCAAGTCACACTAAAAAGAGTTTATAGCGTTGATCGTTTGAGTGTCTTGACAGAAAGTGATTTAAGTCTTGCTGTGTCTGCTGCTACCTAACTTTGGATTCTACACCTTATAAACACCATACTTAACGGTATTGTTAGAAATGCTGCAATCACATTAAAATCATTACATAGCCTCTTTACTGCCGCAGAAAAGTTGCCACTTTGGCGTCTGTCTGCTTCAAATCAAGTGGTCTTTGAATAGGCGTACAGCGTCTAACCCCCCGGCCCCCCTCACACCTTTCTGATGTGAGACGTGGGGGCTTAGTCTGATTCAAACTGAGAATTTATCGTCAATGGAATCGCCTCAAGATGAAATAATAAATCTAGATATCGTGATTAAATCGCCTAAGTTTATAATAACAACGATTAATATCTCAGAAAATCTGAACAAGCCATTAAATAAAAATAATGTTTCTGTGTCCATGTGTCTGGTGTGCTGTCCAGGAAAAAGCCTTTAGAATGAAATCTAACTGAGAGCCAGTTGCTACAAGACCTGCTGGTATTAATCATATGAAGACAGTCAGTCTTCTGTCACACGAGCACAAATAGCCCAGGTTTTGACTTCTGGTATTCATTTGGCTTCAGGATAAAAACCTTTTGTGTTCATCCTCTCAAACGCAGCAGGAAGACAGTGTTGCTAATTCGAGCACATCTGCCCTGTGGTTTAGGGTCGTAGAATGAACCGGTGACACAGGGCTTCCCAAATGCGTCCCACTTGGGAAACAGAGTTTCACCCAGTGACCCAGGCTGATTAAAGCCAGCATATGCTCGTATCATGCGGAGACCCACAAGAAGTGGAGCTGTTTTAAGTTGTGGTCCTCACTTTGAAGAACCTCTGATATACTGTAAGCATTTCAGTTACCCAGACATGTTGCAGTTCATTTTATGTTCTCTTCTGCAGCAGCCTCTCCAAAACCGCACCACTACACTTGACCTGACAAAGAATAGGGCGTTTCAAAGTGCTGGAATTCCTGATAGGTCATGAAGGAAACACTTGTGAAGCGCTTAAAACATATTGCGGTTTTGAACTCAGCTTTCAGTGTTCAGGGTAGCCAAAGGTGGAGGTGTGGACACTTGTAAGCCATAATTTCCTCTTAATGCCAGTGAGACCACAGAAAGACACATGCTTACACACACACGCACACAGTCTCCCATTCAGTACACCATTCATGGTCGGTTAGGAGCCGAAGAGAGGAACAGACGAGATTGTTTCTGGGAAACGTTAGCTAACACAGACCAGCTGTTTTTCAGTTTAGTGCGTCAAGCTCACCAACCTGTCCTCGATGTGACTTCAGAGAGCCGACTAAATATCCTCCAAATGTACTTCCTAACTGACCTCTACATCTGATCAAATATATTTCTATATGTATGTTAATCTCTGAATATACTATTCCTAACAACACATTCCCTTTAAAGACAATTGAGTTTTGCAGAAGTTATAAACCTGTACATCAGCTAAAAGGACCATCGCCAGCTGCTGTGAACGCCCACGTGTATTTAATGTTGCTGCAGTCTTTTTTTCCTTCCTAAATACTTGCCCAGAAAGAAAATTGCTCTGTATCTGCTGGCTTTCAACAGGCTGATGGGGAAACTTTAAAGCGTTTTCACAAATGTTTACTTTTTGAAACCCACCTGCCGCCTGTATGGGGAATGTATGTTGCTTATTAATGATACATTTATAACTTTGACTTACTTTGGTTACTTGGTGTTTACATTTAGGATTTTAATGTCAGTTATTTTCTATTTCTCTCTTAAGCCTTCAAGGAAACAAGTGTCAGATGACCTGTGACCCCGGGACTTATTACAACGGCCACAGGAGGACTTGTGAGCCCTGTCATCGGGCATGTGCCACCTGCGCAGGTAGGAAGTCATACAATTTACAACAGTTTATATTCATCATTTAGGTCCGCGGGCTCTTTTGTGGTTTAGTAGACATGATGAATACTAGAAACAAGATTTCTGAAGTGGTTCTGTGTTTTCCAGGCACAGGTATAGAGGCGTGCAGTAAGTGTGCCGAGGGCTACTTACTGGAGGACTGGCGGTGTGTGTTGACGTGCAGCACTGGGTACTACCTGTCAGAGCACACCTCAGACAGCGGGCAGCTGCAGAGGTCCTGTAAGAAGTAAGTCAGCACACCTGCCAACACCTCAGTGACCCTGCAGATCTCCAGTCAGCAAAGATAAACAAGGAAATCAGTGCAAATGTACCAACTTCTCTTAGCATTATCTTTTCTCCCTACAGTGCCATGCACGCAGGAACATATTTTCATGCAGAGGTTACTTTAGATAGGTGCTCATATTTATAATTACTGATAAAAGTAGAACATGTTCTGAAGTTAAGTCCAACACCTGTGAGGAAATAATAAAACAGCAGGATAAACGGTATGATCCGTATCATTGAGACTATTTCACCCCATAATGAGCTCACCTGCACAACATTAGTGATGCTTCATGTTTCAGATATGTTCCTATCCTGTCATCTGTTTGTCCTCAGTCGGCACATTTCAAAACATTCTCTGCATATGGCATTTGTACTTAATCCCCTTAAAATTAAATTGATATTAACACATGGTTGCATGTTCATCCGAGGAACTGGATTCTCATTGTTTGAATGATTACGGTAATTGATGTTATTAAAGCAAGCTGAGCTGCCCCTTGATTCCATCTTAAAGCTGTGAGTCATGTTGCTGCACTCCTCTCACCGTGCTAACCTGCTCATGTTCCTGTGTGATGACTGCTTTGCCTCCTATCCCACCCACAGTCCACCTCCTCCACACAGGCAGACATCTTGTCTGCTTTTCTTATCTTCTTGAGTGAACTTGCCTCCCTGTTTTCTCTCTCCCACCTCAACCTATTTATTGCATACTTGACCTTTTACATTACTTAATTTGCTGTTAGTTCCCTCCTGCTTAAATTGTTTTGATAAAACCCATTTTCACGCTTAATATGAAAGCTTTTTCTTGCCTTACTTGGCCCTTTGCTTCTAAAGGATTATTTGCTTTCAGTCCTTTGTGAAAGCTACTCACCAACACACACTGAACTACCGTTTATAAATGAAAAGCTTAGTTGAATAAAGCAGATAGTGTTGAGTTTTGTGCAGAGGTTTGTCATGGTCAAGTAAATACAACTTAGCATTTCATTTGGATTTTCTATATGCGTGTTGATCCGCTCTTTTGTACGTTGACTATTTATCCACTTCCAAGTTATGATGTACACCAGGACAAAAATGATATGTTTAATTGTTTCGTTTTTTGAGCATTTATTGGAATGAAGCAGATTAGACAAGTGAAAGCTCTGCGGGGACAAAAGGAATGACATTAGACGACTATAGGCAAAAACTAGTGAAAGATAGTCGATTATTCTTAAAAAACAGTTCTCATTTCAAAGAGGATATGCGAGTACAGCATAGTGCTGCATAGACTTTGACATACAGTAACTCATTCTTCATACAACCATGGACAGGTGTGACCATAGCTGCTACGAGTGCCTGGGGCCCGGGGAGAGGAACTGCAGCAGCTGTGTCAGTGGATACAATCTGGAGGCAGGAGCCTGTGTGGTCAGCACCATCTGCAAAGATGGTGAGTTGTCAGCTTTCTTAGCTACAACATGACCTCAAAGTGTTTCTTTATACCTGTTGCATTGCCTCTCACAGGCAGTGCATTTTCACCATACATTACTATGGTCTGGAGATAACATGTAAGGTCTTGTAGCAGTTAGATTGTTGAATGGACAGAGAATGTTAGAAGAAGTACACACATTTTGGTCTGAACGATCCTAATCAAAGAGCCAAAGTTATACATCTGAAATCTCCCCAAGACTAATTTGCATCTCCAGATTCAATTAAGTAATGACCTAAAGGGTATGTAAATGAAAGCAGAAGGTATAATAATTGAGTAACTGCGAAGCATTCACCTTTTTTACATTTATTTGAGCATCACACTAACTCCTTGCATCAAACTGTTTCGAGGCAAAGGGTGGACTGATCTTGCTTTGCCCTTTTTTGCTCTTTAATGTCTTTTGCAAATATACTAATGTAACATCTCTCTGAGAAGATACACTCACATTCTTCTTGTTTTATTGTAACACAAACTAACACTTCTCCCGTTATTTACTGGTAAAGTCAGACTGCATAGGCTGAAACGTTTCTTGAGGCATTTACTTTCTCCTTCTTTATTTCGCTCAACTATTTCTTTCCCTTCTTTCATTTCCGAATAATGCATGTTTGGCTTACAGATCTTTAAGCGTAAATCTTCCTGCTTCTCACTAACTGGCTGAGGTGTTGGTCTAATTATAAGGCTTCTGCTAAAGTGTGCGACTTGCAGCTCTAGTCATGACCTTTAACTTAAAATGAACCCATGGCCAGAAAGCTCTGAGGAGGAAAATGTCTTTACTGTGTGACCTTTGTGTTAATGATGAGTACTTAAAGTGCACAACCAGTCTGTTTCCGACCTTTCCAAACCAAAGCGGTATGTTTCAGTGCTGCTAATAAATGAAATAATTGGCTTTAAGCATTTAAAGACTGGTGGTCCACTTTAAGATTTCTTTATTACACAAGTTGTGAATTAAAAAAATCTTCAATTTGCTAATTTTGTGACGTTTGTTTTTTTTCTCTCTTTTTCTCTGTTGTTCTCCCAAATCCCAAATTTGATCATGTTTACCTCTCTCTCGACGTGGATACAATCACCCCGCTGGACAACAATACTTTTCCACCTCGATGAACATCACCTGTGATTGGATGAACAAACTCTTCCTGTCACCTGACCAATCATACGGCTCTCCCTGCCATTCAACCATTTCTAATGGTTCTCCCCTGTGTGTTTTTTGTGTGTGTTTCCACATGCATTTGTATATGTGTGCGCATGTTTTCCCTCTACCTCCTTCTTATCTCTTCTTCCTGGTCTGGGGAAAGCAAATGAAGAATCTTGGGCGGAAGGTAGTTTCTGTGTGCTCGTTAAAAAGAACAATCTCTGCCAGAGGAAAGTGCTGCAGCAGCTGTGCTGCAGAACGTGTTCGCAAAAGGGCTGACGGGACGTACTCACTGGGCGTAAAGGGAGTGCAGGGGGGGGCGTGGGGGCAAAGGGGGCACCCCTCCTTGTCAAACCCCCCTGCCCACTCATTCACAGTCACATAATTTATAAGAGAATCTGTGCCTCTTAAAGGGACTGCATCGGAGGTGCGATGGCAGGACTACAACAAACCTACCTTTTTCTGTACTGGGACACACACACGTGGTCAGGGTGTAAAATGACTGGGACTTATTTCAAGAACAAACGAGCAAATGAAAACAAAAGTGAAAACAAACAAAATAATAAAAGTGTCGGTATTTTGTGACCAAAGCATCGATGCCAAAATAATTGAACCTTCTATTTTTTGCCAGTGTAGGAAGCATAGCTTAAAACAGGAGCCACTTATCGTCTGAATACATCTGTGTGCAGTTTTTTGGCTCTTTTTTTCCTCCTATCTTTCCCGTGTTAACGGTAAACAGATGGGAAGTGAATATACAGTAGGAAAGGCCCTGGTTTTTCTGCCTGTAAATATATGTCAAAGAAAAAAAAAGAAGCTAACTCGGTAATGTGAATATAATGTCTGTATGGGCTGACTTTGGCTGTGTAGGAGTGGGAAGGCACACACACACACACACACACACACACACACACACACACACACACACACACACACACACACACACACACACACACACACACACACACACACACACNTAGATTGGTTAAAAAGTTATTTAGATAACAGACAACAATATGTACAATTTGCTGGAAGTACATCGGAGTGTATGAACATAGAATGTGGTTTCCCACAGGGCTCGGTTTTAGGGCCTAAACTTTTTATTTTGTACATCAATGACATATGTGAAATGCCAACATTATTGCAATTTGTGTTGTTTGCAGACGACACCAATTTGTTTTGTTCAGGAGATGATTTAAACATTTTAGCAAAGTGTATTGGACATGAAATAGTCAAACTTAAAAGATGGTTTGATGAAAATAAGTTAACCCTAAATTTGAATCAAACTAAGTTTATGGTTTTTGCGAATAGAAAAAAAGATGAAAACATTTCACTGTCCATTGATGGAGTTTTTATTGAAAGGGTTTCTGAATTGTGATTCTTAGATGTGACACTGGATGATAACCTGACATGGAAATCACAAATAGCACATGTTGAAACGAAAGTTTCTAGGAATATTTATGTTCTAAACAAGGCAAAGCAGTTGCTAGATTACAAGGCATTGAGAATGTTGTACTGTTCACTCATTTTGCCATTTTTTATTTATTGTATAGAAGTGTGGGGCAACACGTATATGAGCAACATAAAGCCATTGTCAATATTACAGAAAAGGGCAGCAAGAATAATACATAAAGCTGACTCAAGAGAACACACCAACAGACTGTTTTTTAAGTCAGGACTCTTGAAACTCAAAGAGATAGCTGAGCTGCAGACATTATTAGTAATGCACAGGGCAAAAAGCAGAATGTTACCAGTATATCTACAACAGTTTTTTGTTTTTGGATCAGACAAGGAAGACCACAGAAGGAAAAGTAATTGTAAGCATCCTCATGCAAGGACGAAATTTAATTGTAAGCATCCTTATGCAAGGACTACTATTAAGCAAATGTGTATTTCGGTGGTTGGTGTAAAATTGTGGAATTCTCAACAGAAGGATCTAAAGAATTGTAAATGTACTTTTCAGTTAAAGAAATGTGTATAATTAAGACAAATGGGACTATATAAAGCAGAATGTGAATAAGTCTATGTACTGTACTCTGGTCCTGCATTGCTAAATAGTTTGGATGTCTTTGATGTGATGTCTGTTCTTTATTTGCAGGTCCCATTATTATTGTTATTGTTATTATTATTGTTATTATTATTATTATGCGCCGCTTTCCACCTTCTTCTCCAGTAGGACTTAGATGAGGGTATTGAACTTTTCCTTTTCCTTATACATGTGATGTTTTGGTGTTGTTGTTTTTTGTTGTTGTTTTGTTTCTTTCCGTTAACCGTCAAGTGGGAACTAAGTATGTTTTGTGTTTCTCTTAGTTTTCTAAGATACTGTTGTGTTTGGCTTTCTTTTTTTTAGAAAGGGGCAGGTCATATAAGATAGTTTTTTTTCTCCCTGTTCCTTTTCGCTCAATGGTGTGCTTGTAGAGAGATGTTTTGTTGGCAATTATTGTACATTGAGTTGTGCGTACAATGAGCGGGACAAATACAAATTAAATTAAATGAAATAACCAGTTTTTCTCTCTGTTTGCTTTCTTAATTAATGTATGCCCACTATTTTTTGAAATGTAATTAAATAGTAGTTGATATATATATATATATTGGATATAACTGGATGCCGAGTCTTGAAAAAAAAGAGACTTATTTAAAGCAGTGTTCGCACATATTTGGGTAAAATATTATGGTTATTTAAAATGCAAAGACAGGAATGGTTGTGCCCACTTGCTTCCAATTTTCAATTCATACTTTAGATAAGTTATAACAATCAATCATGTACTTGTGGTGGAATTGCTCATCAATCTTCCTGTCCAAAAAGGATATCCCTTACTAGCCTGTCTCAAATGTAGTATAAGAGGGACAAAGTGTGAAGAAAGTCGTGCCAAAGTAACGTTGGAGCCAATATGAGCCATCAATAGTCTGAGTTGGCCAAATCAAGTAGGTATTGTACTAAGTTATACTTTTTAGTAGGATTTTTTTCCATCTTTCCTTCCTCAACTTCTAACATTTAATTCCTATAAACAGTGCCTACTCTTTTCTCTCATCCTCCTCCCTCTTCCTTCCCCCATGTGTCTTTCAAACACCTTCTCATGCTCCCTCTGCAGCACCATATCCTCCGCTCTCCCATTAGACTCTATGTCTTAGGTTCTTATGTAACTCCACATTGAACTCCATAGGTGTCTTTCATTCTTATTCTTCTTCTGTGTGCACATTTGTGTAATTGGTAATATTGATGGCAGGGGTACTAACACTGAAAACCTGATGGTGGGCCATTGGTCTAAAGCACCCACTGAATTTATTGTTAAGATACAAAATGATAGTAATTATAGAAAATGATGCATAAAATACAATGATCCCATGTTCCCTGGATTGATGCCTCTCCATTCATTTTTATTTGTTTCCTTTAAACATCTGGCAGGTAAAATTGCAGGGTGAATTTTTGGTCAGCATGCTTTGTGCCTACCATGTCTCATGGCTGTCTGATTATGGATATCCACCAACATAGCTACTTGTATCTCTGGCTATGAGTCTAACTGGTTGAATGGATGGTTTGTTAGATAACTGCATAGTTGTCTGGAGAGATCGCTGGATAGATTTTTTGTTTGGATGACTGGATGGCTGACAAACTGACTGACAGGTTGGCTGGGAAGCTGATGGCTGGATAGCTGTTCATCCGTCTGGCTCACTGCATGTGTGCAACTGCAGGATGGCTGACTAAGCACACATGTGAATGTATGTTTATAATGTTTGTGGGTGTGCGTAATGTGTATCCCCTTTTATCTGATGCTTTTCCATCCATCTGCATGGTTGTTACTCCATATCAAACACTTATTCAAAATCCCTTTCTCAACTTTCTCCCTGCTTTAGTCTATGAGTGGAGGAACCCTGGGTAATTTGGCAAGTTTACATATTCAGAATATGTGTGCTTGCATGGATATGCATAGTGTATTATTCAGTTTTTCTGTTTTGTCTTCTCGCCTCCATTGGAGCCCATCAGTATCTGAAGATATTTTGGCAACGGGGTCTCCACTCATGCCACCCACTGCTGATCATACTTTAGCAGTTTCCAGGAAGGCACACACACACACACACACACACACACACACACACACACACACACACACACACACACACACACACACACACACATGAATATGTAGCTCACACATACTCTAATAAAGATGAACTCAGACACCACTTGAAATTCGATGCAACAATGTCACGTTAACCAAAATCACCACCTCATTTCGTTTATCTAAAATCATCAAACTGCCCACTGAAAAGTGTGTGTGTGTTTGTCTTTATTGGTGTGCGCTAGTGAATGCCATTAATTCTTAATGTAAGCCCAGACAGCATTGATTCATTCCAGAGGTACTACAAGACGAGTCGATAGTCATTCCTTCCGGAGTTTTCTGCAGGGAAGGAAACGCTGCAGTGAGTTGTAATGCATTTGTGGTACGAGGGATGAACAGATGCCTATTTTTCACTCACGATGCAGATCCTGGATTCTTACATTTGCCCAAAACTGAGTATTGATGCCATCCATTACTGTGACAGAACAATTTGAAGCTCCATCATTACTTTGTTGTCACTGGATATAATAATTAAAATATAACTCGTATTTGTTACAGGGAACTGCAATTGTTTTATATGTCTGTTTGATTTCCCAGATGCCATATGTAACCCCCATTAAAGGGAATTTTGTCCAACAGTAATATTTGATCTGTATCGGTGCATCCCCTACATGTTACTGTTCTCCAATAAAATAGAGTTTTAGAAGTTTCTACTATTCGTCATTCCATATAATGGCAATTCATATCAAAGAGTATTGCTCTACACTTTCAACACAGAAGGTCAATGAACGGCACAGAAAAGATTCTGTCGTTACCATGTTTCATGTGCAGGTAAGGTCTCTGACACACAGACTGAGGTGCAAATCAGAGCTGTGACCGTTTTGCTCCGTTATTTTAGAAATTGGATTTTGCGAAATGTTCAATATGGAAACACATTTGGCTTCAGTCAACCCACGAGAAATCTGAAAATAAACATTGAGTAAATCATTTTTTTTGTATTTACATTTTAACCGAAAGTGTACTGACGGGCATCGTGTGCCTGGAATGTTGAATGATATTGAGCTAAAAGTGTAGATGTGCTGAGGTCGTCTGTTTCCCTTCTGTCTGTCTCCGGACCTTACCTGGTGAAACTCAAAGGTTATTCTGCTGGTGCTGGTTTCTAATAAAGAGCCGCAATTATAATGTTTAAGATTCTTATTCTATTTCTGTTGGTTTTCATACCCGCAGCTTGATCAGTATTAGATGAATTGTTGTACTGTCAACTGGTTATGGTTCTTGATGATTTGTAATAAAGATTGATGACTCCCCTGTTTGGTTAACAAAAACTTATTCCTGGTCATTGTTTAAGATGACTTGAATTGACTTTAGATTGTGTGGTAGTAGAGGCACACACACACGCCCCTCGTATAAAAGCTGTTTTTATTGTGTACCTGTGACATATCTGTGACAATGCATTATTAATGTTACTCAAAGTCCTAGTTTTGAAAATCTTTTTTTTGTACTTAAGTGTTTTTATTAAAATGTTTAATCTGTTCATGTTTTTGTTTTTAGTTTTCATTGATTATGTTTCATGGTTTTAATCGGTTTAAATCATCCTTAAGTATTTTTATTCAACCTCTCCCTTCCTTTTTTATATTATTTTATAAATGACCATGAATGGTAATATCATTATTGAAATTCAGATCAATGCCTTGAGAAACATTTAGTTTTTCAGCACTCAACTGGATTAATGAAATACAAGTTGCACATATAATGAAGTAGCAGGTGCTGCTGCTTCATTATAGGTGCAACACTTGAATGTAGCACTCAGATTTGTTAACCCTTTTCCAGTTTTTCTGCATTATCTTTTCTTTCAATACTGCAGCTTTTAATATCGTACAAATCATATTTTGAAGAAAGAACTCCAAGGCCAAAACCAGCCTTGTTTGAGGAAATGGATAACATCTTCCCAGAGTAATTGCAGTTTAACCCAAAATACATTTGTCAATGCTAGTCTTGATACACTTACAGTATATAGGATATACAAATACAACTGTGACCAGTATCTAGTACACATTTTCCATGACAGAGTTTGTGTGGTAAACCCTAAATTATTCTAATTTATTTGAATAATCCCTCACAATTTTCTGGGATTCCTACCAGACTCAGTCATGTTTTTTTCCCCGTCCTTATTCTTTTTTTCTCATTTGTTAATTACTAAGTACACTTCTTGTCATGGCTTGAGTTTTCACCAGAGCTCATTTGGAGTCTCCTGGCATTTGAATCATGTGGGCAGCCATGAAAAATCTTAGTTCATCCTGCTGTAACTCCTGCGCGGGCTGCACTGTGGCTCCATGTTCATCAGTATGTCTTTTTTGTCCCATCCCTAAAGGAATTATTAGGTAATAATCCTGACATTCCCCTTGACCAAGGCATTGGGTTACTGAATAGTTACCATAGGTGAAATACTGAGGACAAATTACCTCAGGGGGATTAATCATGTCCAACTTAACTCGGGCCAAGTAGAAAGAACCCTTCCCTGTGGTAATAAATACTGTCAGATTCATGATGTGGTTAATATTCTCTTGACCACCTGGTGAATGTAGTTATGCTCTCACAGCGAGGTATCAGAAGGTGGAAGGGCCATGGAATTGGGATGCAGGGCCAGATGTGGTGGATGTCCGTGTGATGTCTGCCAGCAGATTGTTCTCGCCTGACAGAGTAGACTGTCAATGTCCTCCCAAGGTCAGCCCAGTCCATAACAGAGGGAAAGTTTTACTCCCCTGAGTGACAGGCTCTCTTTCTTCCCTACCATTCTTTTTCTGTTTGGCGGTGGGAGTCCAACGTGTCTGCTTTTGCCGAGTAGAGTTGTGCAGCTTTCCGTCCCTAGAGAATTTGGCTCCCCTGGGTGTTTGTGTGCGTGAGTGAGTGAGGGGGAGACAAACAGAAAGACAGGGAGAAAATGTGTGTGTGTGAGGGAGAGTGACGGTGTTTATTCGGGGGCCGTTTGAATGGTTTCTGCAGAGCTCTACTGAATGGGAAGCCACCGCCTGTTGTGTTTGTACACAAAGAAGCTCTTTTGTTTTAAAAGGAACAATTGAGCTTTTCACAGAAAGCCAGAGAGCACAGACAACCTCGCTGCTGCCGTGAAGGATGCTCTCTCTCACACACACACACACACACACACACACACACACACACACACACACACACACACACACACACACACAGCTCTTTCCTTATGCCTGTGTCACCTTTGTCTAATACAAAGGTGGGATTTGGGACAATGTTTACTTCTCTTTTGTGTTGGGTCTTTTCAGTGTTGCCAAGTGTAAACTCAAGGTTGCGTTTTTGTTTGTAACTTTTTGCTCAATTCTTAAGCAACTTTCCATACTGTTTCGACAGAATATCAGCCTATGTGTTACCTGGGGGGTTGTGATCGATTTTTGTGTATTCATGAGGCTGGGAAAAAAGATGATTTGGTAGAGAGGGTTTATTTATAATGTATGTGTCCGATAAGTATGCTTTTACTGCTGCGTACTGCACAATGACGATGACATATCTATAGAGTGATAGTGTTTTTGATAAATGTCAGTGACTCAACAATTGCTACGCCAGGTGTTTTCTGGCCCTCATAGCTCCGTTATGCAACAAAAACGTTCAGACTTCTCCAAACCTACAAACGTTTTCTACATCCTCTACAGTGGAGGCTGTGGTCAGTGGGCTACAGGCCCATATCATTCTTGAATAAAACAAAAGCAAATTATACATTTTTAATCTCTATGATATGATAGATTATCTTTGCATATCTCCACAGGGATGGTTTAAATGTATGTTCACCTGAACCTCATCTCTTCAGAATTAAGAAAACATCTGATGCCCACACAGGGTTGAACCCATGCAGGAGCTTTCTGCTTTAAGGCAGCAGAATAACAAACTTAAAGCCACTATATATATATATATATATATGTATGTATGTATGTATGTATACATATATACATATATATATATATATATATATAGAAACATGTTTGTGTAACTGCATTCTGAAAATCCCTCATCATTTACATTTGTTTAAAAAGTCTTGAATTGTTTTGGGAATCTTTACCTTCGCTCACAAGGATCAGATCTACATCATATCTCTGTTTACTGTAAAAACATTGCACTGTTAGAAAGAATGCTTACTGCTTCACGGACATTTTTAAATGATGTTTAATCATTTCATTCTCAGAGATGTTTTTGAACCTGTGAAGTGTATTTGCACACAGTATGAGAACAGGACAAGAAGAAGAATACAACAAAAGGAGATATACCTGTCAGAATCCAGAGGATAATGAGCTAGACCTTCAATGAAACCAAAACAATAACAACTGACTGTTGCTTATAATTGCTGCACATCACAGCATCTCGAGTCGCTCCAGTAAAAAGAAAGAAGTGTGGAAGCGAACACATAACACAGCTGGTAAACAAATAATGACAATTTCTATATGAAAACTGTGTGGATAGGTCTCCCTTGAAAAGATGGTTCTATAATTGTTGTACAAGAACTTGAGGCAGAATTTGTTCACAGTTGCTCTCCGTCTGTAGGAGAGTACATGAGCACACATGGATCGTGCCACTTCTGTTCTGTGACCTGCCTGCAGTGCACGGGTCCGGAGAGAGAGGACTGCTCCAGCTGCCCTGCAACACGGTGACAACCTCTGACATACAAACACATATTAAAGAGAAGAAGTCTTATTTATCTTTTCAGTACAACGTAGGCTATTAGAGAAACCCCACCGGCACAGTGTTACGTACTGATTTTCCACTGGGAGATTTTTAAGTTGAATATCAGCTGATATTAGTGGTTATCAGTTCCTAGATATGGGTTACAAGAGGCCTGCTTCACCTGGTAGCAGATTAAAACAAAACCAATTGATAATGGCCATTTAATGGACTGATAACTGCATTAAGACGTACCTACTATTTAGTGCTGCTTCTCATTTAAAACGGTTGCACCTAAATGATGTGTTTTATTTGACTCATTTCAGTGGCTGAGGCAGATTTTTCATGTACATTGTTAACCTCCTTCCCTCCTTTAGGTTCTTCGATGATGGCAGCTGTGTGATCCGCTGCCAGCTGGGGCGTTATGCCATGGAGAGGCAGTGTCACCTCTGTCACCACACCTGCAAAGAGTGCTCTGACCAGGGTCCTGAACACTGCACCAGCTGCGACACAGGTACCTTACCTGGTCCAGAATTAAAAACACTATTTTTAAATGATGAAAGGCTAAGTCAACCAAAACACTGTGACGATTTTCCTTACACAGGATCAGTTAGTGCGGATTAAAAAAAATACGATATAAGATATTTGTAATGATAACCATATTATTCGTAAAACATCTATATACACATTACGTAAATCAGACTTAATGGTTGATAATTGGTTTGTAAACCTTGACATTATTTGCATGGCTATTGTAAAGTTGCAAATGATGATTATAACATCTTGTTCAATTATTAATAAATACATTGTAAAGCATCTATAAACATTATTTAGATAGATAAATCAAAATGTAATGGGTATCGTCTCTTATCAGCTATAATACAATATATAATTTAAACAAACTATTAAATTATACATCGAAATTATAACATTTTCAGTAATAAGTTATCAATTAATAATGTTTTAATATAATGACAACTATCAACTCATTGTTCACAGTAACTATTTGACGGTAGTTAATATACAGCTTTACCAGCTTTATCTCTCAGGTTGCTTTTATCAGAAGGTGGACAGTGTTCAAAACGCATCCATCTAGCTGGAGCTGCATCCATCTAGCTGTAGCTGCATCCATCTAGCTGGAGCTGCATCCATCTAGCTGTAGCTGCATCCATCTAGCTGTAGCTGCAGTGTCAGTGAATCGTGCTTTTTCGTGACATCACATGGATCAAGCCTCGGCTCATTTATGCCAGACTCCACCAATCTATCCTCTGAAGGTAAATGAATCTAATTAAAGCTGTAATTCAGCCGAGGCCTGCTGATAGATGTGCTGAAAAGGGAAATCATTCATTTGTTCTTTGTATCCTCATACCGAGGTCACTGCACATCTCTCAGGGTGAAGCTTGGTTAAAAGACAAGCTGCGTTTAGATTTCACGTCAATTAATACATCCTCTCGCCTTCTGCTAAGGTTTGTAATCCTGCTGAGGATGAAAAGAAAAAAAAAAGTTGTTCCTCAGTGGGAAAAAAAACGTTATTATAAAACCCGGATGATTAAAGGCTCACAGCTGTCGAAATATCAACTTTCAGCAGGTTGTAAAAACGGTGTTTATCACAGAGTCACAGACAGTGTTATGGCTGTCAGAGTGAATGTATTTACACTGGGGAGATTCTGTTACGCACACACTCACCTACTCACCGCCAAGGAGGAGATTAACACCAGATTTCTCTCTCTCTCCCCCTCACGTGTGCACACACACTCTTAATTAGGCTGCAAGTTTGTCAGACTGTGTTTGCAAATGTGGTTCCATTTAATTGCAGGTCTGTCTGAGGCTCAATGAGACATAACAATAATAACATGAAGAAACCCTCCATCTGTCTCTCCCCGTGTCATTTCTCAAAGAAAACAACCACACACACACACACACACACACACACACACACACACACACACACACACACACACACACACACACACACACACGTGCATACACACACACACGTGCACACACACACACACAGACAGACAGACAGACAGACAGACAGACAGACAGACAGACACACACACACACACATTTGATACTGACCTTTGATAGTACTGGGAGTCTTAAATTCCTCTGTCTCTAGAGGAGGGGAAGAATGAAATAACTGCGTTACAGAGAACAAGGGAAGAAGTGAGAACAAGAAAAGAGATAACGTACAGACATTTTAGTTTCATTTTTATGAAGCAAATGAATACTGCTATCGTGAGATAAACCACTGCTAAACAGTTGATATTGACATTAAAGTATCAGTCAAAATGTATTGAGTGTTCTTAATGTAGTTGGGGTTGTACTAATTTAAATTGCCAGTAAGTCCTTTTAATATGTGCAATAACAAAAGCTTTTCAGCGTTCACACATTGAGACAGAATGTGTTTGACATTCTGAAATTAATATTGAAGTCGCTCACACTGTTGTTTATTTATCTCTTCCAAAATTCAAGTTGAGTCACAGAATCAGATTAATACGATTATAATTCATATTCATACATAAAACGTCCACTAAGGATAAGCAATAATGTCTGAATTAATTTAATCTACTCTAAAAATAAAACACAGAAGAAGGAAAAAGAACATATTCAAGAGAGAAAAGTTCACACCAGCAATATGAAAACCATGGATTCGGGATGTATAAACCTAAAGAAAAATAATTCAATTTCTTTTAAATCTAAGACTTAAGGGGACGTTTTAGAAATGTCAACGAGTGGAATTCAAGCCACTTTTATCCAGATACAGTACGTGGTTTTAAACTAAAAACACCAGTTTTATCGATTAAGTGGTATAGTATTTATAACATAATGAATAGTGGTCGCTTATAAAATCATAATTATGTATGACCTTTTTTTTTGCTTCCATACTTAATTTCTACTGAGTTTTTTTCACATTGCCTCACTGTGAATATCTATTTTTTCAAAAAAGCTCATGTTTATATAATGTCTTTTTAAAAAAAAATGTTTACCTGCAGTAAAATGTGGCTGCTGTAACATTGCCAAGCAAAGTTTATATAGTGAATAAAAGACAACATGTGTATTATTGGGGTGTTTCTGTAATTGTATGTGTTAGAGTGCATGGCTGTCTGAGTATGTCTCATACCTGTCTCATTCGTTGTTGATTTCCTCTTCTATTTTGGCTCCCTCTAGATAAGTTTAATGTGGCCAGGTACCTCTTCCACAACCAGTGTCGGGATGTCTGTCCAGAGGGGTTCTTCCACTCACGATGGAGACGGTGTGAGGCTTGTCCCGCAGAGTGCATCATCTGTTTATCCGCAGATCACTGCCTCCACTGCGGCCCAGGACACCAGCTCAGAGACAGCAAGTGCGTCCCCTTGGAGTGCAGCGCAGGTGAGAGGGCCACACACTTTGTTTACTCTCTTTGACTAACTCAACTATGTACAGCAGAGTATTTAAGTAATGTTGTATTACACATTAAGTATGAAAAATAATGCCAGTTACGTCAGTGGTATCCAACCTTCTCCCTTAAAGGTCACCTATTATTCAAAATGCACTTTTAGTTGTCTTACATACATAAATATGTGTCCCCGGGATGTAAGGAGACTCTCAAAGTGTCCGAAAATACAACCCTCTCTCTTTTCCTCCTTACCCACATCTCTAAAAACGGCGGTACAATGGAGCTGATCCAGATTTGATGGGGTCATGACGACATTACAAAAAATGTGGGCTGGCTTTACACCCACGGCACTATCAGAAACGTCGCTGTATCAGAAACAATGCCCGACTGTTTTGGAAGTAATATGGTCTGTGTTTACATTAGCAAGCATCGCTAACACTCAGAGCTAACGCTGTACTCGAGAGAGTATGTTTAAAAATGTACTCACCTTGTGGGAAACCCATGAGAGAGAAAGAGTTTGAGCTCCATACTGTTTCAGAAATAATGCTTGATGTGGCGTTTAAACACAGCAGCATTTAGCTGAGAATCTGGGTAGAATTCTCTTTCTACAGACCAAGAATCAGCGTTTCTCTAAAAGGGCTGAAATAGAGGGCATGGCTATGGGTGATCTGTATTTTGAGCAAAATACTTAATTAATAGACATTTTTTTTATATATATATGAGACCTATAATATATGCCTAAAAATAGTATAATAGGAGACCTTTAAGAGTAGGAAGTGAAGTGAGAGAGGAATGAATACATAAATAAAGGCAGACTGTAAAAAAGTTACACCTCTTAAGAACAAGCTTCGCGACCCCTGTAAATATTTTGCGACTCCTACTGCGAGTGGGAACCCAAGTTCAGCAATGTTGACTAAATAAAGATTTTGAGCATGATTTTAGCTTCTGCCACTATTCAGCGCCCAGAGCTGGGCCAAACATAATCCCAGGGAACAAACATGCAGCACAGTGACCTCATTTTAAGAATTTAAGTATTCAAATTCAAATACAAAATATGCCGAAAGAAAACATGCCAACACCCAGGGCTCTTTGGGCTTCTTTGAATTTGAGACATGGTAATATGTAGGGTTTTCCTTGCTTTTTTTATGGGGGATTTTACGCTCCTCAGGATAACAGATAGTTTGTAACATTATAAGGATCAAGTTAAGCAATCTTCATTTATTACGTGATGTCGAATGTTTGAGCTAAATACAAAACAAAAGAAAATTCAAGATTTGACAAATACAGTTATTTGTTCAACAAAAGACCCTTTACTGAATTGGTTTACTATCCACAGGCAGATTGTGAAAGTCAAACACACTTATCTCATCATATGAGATCAAATATGAAGGCCAGCCAAGAAACGCTTTAAACAAGATGTTTTGTTTTGTTTTGAGATATTTCCGATAAAGAGGAGAGGTGAAGAGAGCTCCAGCTTCACAGCATTTAATGTGAGAGGAAGTTGAAGGTTAATGATGAAAGCTTGTGTGTGAGGATATAAAATGTATGAGTGTCAGGAAGAGACTGAATTCTCCTCATATGTAGCAGGCAGGTCTCAACAGGCTTCACAGGCAGCTTTAACTCAGTATGCGTAATATATAACTACAGCTATTAATTTGACAGTTTTGCTTTTCTCTCCTTGTTCTCTTCTCTTATGTAGAGCCATGACACCACATCGATATATGTGATATTATTATAACAAATAAACATTACAAAAATAAGCTCAAAGGTAAATAGATGGGAAAGTTATTCTGAATTAAGTCAAGCACCGTAAACTGGTAGCATCATAACAATTAATGACAAAAGATGATGAGAAAGGTAACTGTGTTTTCCTGTATTGAGCAATTCACATGAACTCACGTACTTTTCACAAATGGACATATGCTGGGATTGGGACGAATTGGGATCAATAAAGTTCTATCTCATCTTATCTTATGCTATTTAATCATCATTATTTTCTTTTGTGCTTCCTTCAGGTCAGGTTGCAGATGCAGACGCAGAAGACTGTGTCCCCTGTGACGTGGGCTGCAAGCAGTGTGAACGCAGTAAGTAGCCTTCCCTCTTTCTCACTCCCCTCTTTCTCTCTTTGTAACTTTTTTCCCTTCATCATCAATCAGGTGTGGGACTAAACCAAATACACTATAGCTTCAGCAGCAGCTATACTGTATGCCACACCACAACATCTGGCAGACATAGTGACTGCCAGATGTTGTGTGTTTTCCCCATTTAAATACTTTTTATCTTAATCCTTAGGAGTGAGATACAGTTAGAGATAAGGGAAGATTGTTTACAGTACTAAATATTTTTCACAGTGTAGTTGTCAGGTGGGCTGACTGCATTTAATAATGATGCTGCCACTGATCGTTGTTGCACCTCTTTCTTTGCTCCCTTTTTTTCAATGCAGATAAATCATCCTTATTGGACTTAAATAAGTCCTAACAACTGAGATTGGTTATTAAAATACAATTTGTTTTGCAATTAATGAGCATTTTGTTTAATCTCATAAGCCTCATTTATTAGGGAAGTCATTTAGACAAACGAAAGACCATCTCTTACAGGTGCAGTGCACTTTTTGCAGGAGGAACACTTCCAGAATATTTAAATCAGAGGTAGATGTTGCCGGTAATTATTTGTCCTTTCACTGCTGTTTCCTTCCACAATGTTAAATACATATCAAAATCAATATACAGCTAAACAGGATGCTGAAAGGCATCTAAAATGGTGCTGTGATTAAGATGCGTTGTTTTTTCTTGAAAGTGTGAAATGTGAAAACGTAAGTAAGTAGGTAAATCAGTATTAAATCACCATAAATTGAATTCCGTATGCTCTCTCACCTCACCCTGTCAGAACAAGCCACATGAAGACCAGAGCACTTCCTTTTCCCAGAAACTCTTACCGACATACCATAGAAAGTTGTTGTTGTGCTGAACTAGTCTGAGGAGGAGACGGGTTATTATGTCATTATGAATTCTGGGTGGAATATCTGCCTTCACTCTCACCCCCACCGCAGCCTCCCTGCCACCCACCCTCTCTTAGTGATCACAATTCTCCAAATTAAACAAGTCAGTCAGCAGGTTAGAGATTTGCGATGGTTGGCCCTGTGACGTGATGCTGCAGGCTAAAGTGAAGAGGAAAACATGATGAAACAAATGAAACAAACATGTAGTGTCTGGAAGCTTATGAGTGCATGCTTATAATACAGTACGTCCTCACTCTGCATTTCTAAGCATGAAAGCCTGCAAAATGACTGTAAAGACATGTTTGGAATAAAGGCAGTTTTGGGTGCCACCCACATTTTGTGGGTCTAGTTTACGGTTAGGATTAAAGTGTAGTTCTTTAATTACATTTTGGTTTACATATGGTTAAAATAAAGACATACAGCATTTTGTATTTATATAAAGTTTACCACTAAATGGTATCATCATCTTTTTAGGCATGGTTTTAGAGAAATGCAACACATTTTGGTTTCAATAAGGCACCAAAACCAATAAAACTAAAAACTCTATACGTTCTCTGAGGCCAAACATTTGCACAAGAGATTTGGCTTTTGATTATTTCTTGGGCGAAATACATATGAGGTTAGGTTGACACGTTTGTGAATGGGCTGTTTTGAGTTTGTAGTTTTCTCTACCAGCAGCCCCCTCCTCAGCCCTTCATCCCCTCAAATATCTTCAGGGTTTCTTTTTAAATCATCATCAGTTATTACCCATCCTCCTTAAACATAGGATGAAGGTTTTCATCTGTCTTTTCCTGCTAACGTTATTTAGAGGGGAGCTTTCCTTCAAATGAACAGATTCATAAAGAGGGTGTCATGAGCTTATCAGATTGTAAAGCACCTTGCAATTCTGATATTGGCTACATTAAATAAATTGGCTTGACTTGGCACTGAGTAAATTAGAGAATTGCACTCATGAACTTGCCTAATACCCCAACCGTAAACCCCAGGCTGCTAAATACACCAGAATAGTTTTTATCTGAAATAAAGACCATCATTATCGATGCCCTCCTGTCACATGGCTCCATATCTTCCGCTGCAGTTTTGTGTGCTCTTCAGAGTTCATCTTTTCTCTGAACTTTACCAATCCTCTTCTCTGGGATTCTTTGCCCTTACTTATTTTATTCCTTAAAGGTGACCTATCATGCAAAATGCACTTTTTTACGTCTGTCATACATGAATATGTGTCCCCTGTGTATCAGGGAACTCACCAAGTGTCAGAAAACACAACCCTCTCTCTTTTCCTCCATACCCAAGTCTCTTAAAAAGGGGCTGCAACAGATCTGATACAGACTGATCCAGATTTGAACACTTCTGTGACGTCACAGAAGTGGCGCTATGGCTATTGGGCCAACTCCACCAATCAGGAGGAGACAGCCATGGACATTGCCGTTCGAAAGCGCTGGAGACGCTGTAGTACATATGCCAGGCCTGTAGATGGTGCTGTTCTCACAGAATCAGCCCATGCAAAGACAGTGTTAAATTGAGCGAAATGAGGAATGGCTAAAATGCATGATCTGTTTGGTATTTTGAAAAATAAAAAGTATAAATAGGCCTTGTATAGGTATGGTCCTACACTATATTATTCAAATATAGCATGATACGTCCACTTTAATTTACAACAGCTTAATATGCTTTTTTTTATTGATGAGGTAGTGTTCAAGACAAGATGATACGCACCCTGTGCAATGCAGCGTGATTTGTTGACTATATGTCTTTGTATCTGTATTAGTCATATCAATCTTCAGTTTAAAAAAATAGTCTTCGCTCTGGTTCTGTACTCTTTCTGCTCAGAGGCCGTCGGCATGCTGAAGCTCATCCCACCTCCAGCTCTCAGCGGTGCGGCTCATATCAGTGTTTGACAAAATCTGCCTTTCTCATGAATGTTTTGCTTCACTACTCTCTCACAATGCTTCTGTTATCCTCATCAGCAATCAACTCATCAAACACTTCCTGATAAACACACGTTCTCACACAGAAGCGATGATTTGTGATATTAGTATGGCGTTCATCCATTCCCACTCCTGACTGTGTAGCACTTCATATTTCTGACACTGGGTGCTAATCACCTAAATGTGTGATTGTATGCATATTCATGTACATCATATTTTGTGAAAGCCCCAGATGTAGCTTGTGAGTGCACGTTGACTAAATGTGTGTGTGAGAGCTTGCACATTCCACAAGTGCATACTCCAGGATGTGTATGCCAGTTTAAATTCTGCTGAAATCCCCCCCTCCCCTGGCTTTCACAGTTAATATTTATGCAGGAGCTATTTTCTCGCTTCACATAGACACAGCCTGGAGGCATGATTTCCGGCTCCACTGTCCCTCCCACCTTTCCTTTGTCCCAATCTCTCTCTGTATGAGTAATTGCTTTCGCAGGTAGTGGCTTGTCGACTGCATTGAAGTGCAAACCAGTGCAGTGTTAAGTTATAGGTGCTGGAAGAAGACAGAGAGAGGAATGGGGTGTGGGGGTCGATGGAGGCTTTTCTGGAGAGCATGAATGTCCCTAGGGAAAGTCTGGAGAAGGGGCTTTTTTTAGTAGTTATTTCCACCTCTCTCTCTCTCTCTCTCTCTCTCTCTCTGTCTTTCTCTATCTCGGCTCCTGTCTGATCCTATCTTTCTCTTCCTCTTGCCCCCCTTCTCGCCCCCAAAGTCCTTGGAGATGTTTTGACATCTTTGGACTATTGGATGACAAGGTGGCGCTTCCTCAGTTACCAGCTGGATGATTTTGATTGACAGCAGGAATTCATTATTTGGAAGGAAAATGAACTTCCTCCCTTGGTGTGTACCAAAACAGCCCCTCAAAAACACCTGGATTACTTATTTATATCCCTTGCATAGGTTTTCAACTCTACAATCACAGAAAACAACAACACCAACAGCAAATATGCAACTGTTTTACATAACACTTCACTCACTTTATTTGAGTTGCATACACCCACACCCAGACACAACCCAAACACACACAGTACAACAGAGCATGTGCCTTCTGACTTTTTCGTATATGAGAGAAACTACCAGTCATTATTGATGTAAACTAAAACTCTTTGACTTTTACTTAAGTTTGACCACTTCCATGTTATATTTATTTGCTAGTTCATCATTGATCACATTCACAAGGATCATTGATCCAGGAGTGTCACTCAACTCTAAAGAATCTCAACACATGTATTGTGTGTTGTCAGAGTGCCTCCTGCTGGTGTTTAAGGAAACAGTTTTTTTTAAAACAGAAACAGCCATGCTGCCTTCGCTACAGGTAGATGAGATTAATTATGGAGAGAACGTTTTGTAAGTGCAAACAGTGTGAAAAACAACTTTTTATATCTGATTTTAGCAGAAGCTACAACAACTGATATACGGCTGATACTTTAGGCTCTCTTTTGACCTGCCTTTAAGTCCAGAAATCACACAATGCTTGATCTGTTGTTAATAATTCATTTCATTTCTGCTCTTCACCACAGAGGTTTCAAAAGACAAGGCACGGGAGACTGTGTGCCTTAAATGTGAAGATGGTTACTACCAGTAAGTCTCCTAGATTGAGAGTTTCTTTGCACTCACATATTCATATGTTCTCATATTAATTGGCTAATATCTTCTGTCTGTCTGTCTGTCTGTCTGTCAGGTTAGGCTCAGACTGTCATCAGTCCTGTCCAGATCGGACCTACAGTGAGAAGGACAGCATGGTGTGTGCTCCGTGTGAAGACAAACAGTGTGTGATCTGTAACCCGTTTCTGTGCTACTGGTGTGAAGAGGGATTCTACGTCTCTGGTAAAATGTCTCAACTATTTACTATTTCGGTTTATGCTGTGAATATCAGCTGGGGATATTTCTTGGTAAACTGTGATTTGCATCGGATTTTAATCCGTGTTCCTCAGACGACAAGTGTGTGGATCACTGTAAGGAAGGTTTCTATGTGGATGAGGAGAGCCGGGAATGTGAGCCTTGTCACCGCGCCTGTCGTACCTGCGGAGGGCCACAGTATGACGACTGTGACTCCTGCGAGGAGGAACTCACCCTGAAGAACGGGGAGTGTTTAGAGAGCCGACAGCTGGCTTCCTGTCCAGAGAAACAGTTCAGAAACAGTACGGAACATTTTTATTTATCTCAGTATGCTACTAAACATTAGCTACTTGTCTTTACATGTATTTGTAAACTGTAACCAGACCAGACTTAAAAGAAAAGTACTAATGTCAACTACTGAAGCATGTATCATTAGGGTAGCCAATAATACCTCATTTATTCTAGCTTTCATCCCATGGTGGGGTCCTCCCCTCTCATTACTTTCTCTATTCCATGTCAATCATGTCTACATATGTCCTGGTTTCTGTTTGCTGTTAACCATCAGGTCAGGGTGAATGTGAGGTGTGCCACTCCTCCTGTAAGACGTGCTCTGCTGAGGGGAAGAAGGACTGCAACAGCTGCTACTCAGGTACAATCTTTCTGTCAGTATGCAACAAGACTGAGCCTCTGAAAATATAAAATGTTTACTCGGCTTGTCTTCTATGTTTTGACACAGAACTTTGCGATTTTCTTTCGCTGTCAATATGCATGAAAAGGATACTACCCTAAATGTCAGATTTTAATGAAGTATATAACAACAAAAAATACTTAAAATGTTTATGTTAAAATATGTACAGTTTGTTTTGAATATTAATAATCACATGTGTGCTGAAAACTATATGATTGCTTGAAACGTACAGTATAAAACAGTGATGTGAATAGTGTAGAGTTGTGTTTTTTGTTGTATGCTTTTGACCACAGACAGTCTTTTCTTGTACCATTTGTGTGATTTTTCCTTCTGTCCTCAGGTAGTTTTTTGACTCCTTATCAGACCTGTGTGTCCCGCTGTCCAGCTGGCACGTTTTCCAACAAGGCGTCCAGCCAGTGTGAAGACTGTGTGACAGGCTGTTTCTCGTGCCAGGACGACAAGCACTGCCAGCACTGCCGCAGGGGGCTTTTCCTCCAGGACGAAGCGTGTGTGTCGAGTTGTCAGAGGTGCATGCCCTGTTCTCACATTTCTGGGCTTACACACAATCAAAATACATCAATGTTACAATATTCTTTCCTGTTTCTGTTTAGAGGGTTTCCTCAAGATGCTGTGTGCTGGCCGTGTGCCACAGAGTGTGCGTCCTGCAGGGGGAACTCCTCTCACTGTCTGAGCTGTGAGGAACACTTCTTGCTGCTGGAGCACTCATGCAGGTCTCACTGTCTCGAGGGATATTACGCCACCGAGACAGAATGCTATCGCTGTCCAGCTCAGTGTACAGAGTGCAATCAAGATGGCCTGTGTAACAGTAAGTAAGATGAGGAGAGAATTCGAAGGGGGAGAAAAGGAAGATGTGGAGAAGAGAATTAAAGAGAGGTGCTGTTTTGAAAGGTGACATAGGAGACTAGGAGGAGAGGGAAGATGAAGAGGAAATGCAGAGAGCTCCTTCTCTGCTCGCTGGACTGCACATATTTCAGCCATGAAGCTTAGATGTGAAAGGTGAAGAGTAAAGGACATAGAGAAAATCACATGACAAGAAGGTAGTGGAATACAGGAGAGAAGAGAAAAGATTATTATAGGAAAGATAAAACAGACAAAACCAACATTAGTCAGGATCCGAGTAGTTTTAATAATAGCATCTTTGAATAAGATAAAATAAAATGTACCTTCATTAATCCCCGTGGGGAGATTCAGGAGCTTTAGCAGCCACAGAGTGAGAGCGAACGTACAGTATTCACAAAAGATCATTACAATTAAAGATAAAATGTAATTCAAAATTCAAAAATGATATATATACATATCTGAGTCCGGATTGTTAAATATATTTACATGTGATGAGATTGTTTATTAGAGCATGAGGCCTTCCCTGAGGTGGTTCATTCATGTCGACTCATTATAGGTCATAATGTCCAGTTTGCAATATTAATAATTTTTTTGTCACCGGACCATATTTTTCTATCATTGTTTTACATCAATACCAACAACACGGCTTCTTCCACTTCTTATTTCTCTTTCTCTCTCTCTCCCAGAGTGTGCCAAGTACTACTTCCTGCATAAGGATAAGTGTGAGGATGATTGTCCCAATGGCTTCTTTGCCAGCGAGGTGTCACAGGAGTGTATACGTTGCCATGCCGATTGTGCCTCTTGTGACGGACCGGATTTTGATGACTGTGATGTGTGCATCAACCCGAAAGCTGTGCGCCACAACGGAGAGTGTCGGGTTAATTGTCCAGACAACACTTACTATGATGCCACTACCAATGAATGCAGAGGTAGGGACGTTGGAAATGTTTTTAATAATGCTAAATAGATGAAAATACTACTCTATTCAATTAAAGATATATAGCTCTCCTTCTCCCCAGATTGTGACAGGTCATGTCTAACCTGCTCAGGCCATGAGCCTTCATCCTGCCTCAGCTGCAAAACCAACATGAGGAAAGATGCCAGCGGACACTGTGTGGGGTTCATGCAGTGCCCTCTGACCTCATACCTGGACCATAAAAAGGAGTGCCAAAAGTGTCACAAACTGTGTCACCGCTGTTCAGGGCCGGACAATAACCACTGCCTCAGCTGCAGCGAGACACACTTCCTCCTGAGTAAGTAGTTTCAATGATAAATGTTGTGCTTGTTGTCCAGCAAAGGGGATCTTCTCCTTCTTAAAATGTTAACTTTGTGTCCATCAGACAAGACGTGTGTGCAGGACTGTCCTGTGGGTTACTATGCAGAGGATAGGGACGAACGTGTGTGTGAGCGCTGCCACTTCAGCTGCAAGTCCTGTGTGGGCCGTCACAGTGTGCAGTGCAACGACTGTAAATCTGGATTCTTCAAGCAGGGCAGCAACTGCGTGGAAACCTGCTCAGAGAGGTTAGAAGAACAAACTGAAATACAGTCTCCTTTTAAAATGTTCCTTTAAATAACATCATCAACTAAACAGATTCCTTCTCTCCTTTTCAGTCACTTTGGCAACACCACCACCATGGCTTGTGAGCGATGTGACCCCTCGTGTACCCAGTGTTGGGGTCGTGGAAACAGAAACTGTCTGGACTGTCGGGAAGGCTACGTCTACCTGAGGCAGTTCGGGCATTGCCTGAAGAGCTGCCCTTTAAACTACTACCAACACAGCCGGTCTAAAACCTGTCACAAGTGTCACCCCACCTGCAAGACCTGCAGCGGTAAAGGAAGCCTGTCTTGGCCTGTTCCTGCCATGTGTTTTTTTTCTCTTTCGGTATCTTTTTTTATCCTCAGAAACACGGAGAACACAATGTTACACTGTACACATAATATTTATTTACATTATTCCACCTGAATTATTTCCACCATCCAGTTCCCACTGCCAAACACAGGACAATTCACAGACGACCAATAACAGTAACAAACTAAATCAATGAAATGCAGGAGGGTATTTGGGAAAGAAAAGTAGAAAATATATTCGAGGAATCAATAGATTGAGTCTTTCATTTATAAACTATTGTTCTGTTGGACCCCAAGTGGATTTTACTTTCTCAGGATGCCCCCCAAAGGAAAGATTTTCTCCAATTTTAGAATTTACACCAGGTTCTGCATAGAGAAAAGTTGGGGGATGTTGTGACTCCTACAGTACGTGCCAAAAGATAAAACAATTATGTTTATTTTTTTAATTCTATCTCTGTCCCCCTGAACACCAAAGATGCAGATCCCTGCGCTTTATAGATTAAGAAAGTCTATTCAACTTTGAATGTTGTATCCCAGTAACTTGTTACTAACAATCTGCTGGTTAATTGCAGCTATTCATTTGAGTCTCAAATGTTTGGAGTGAGGATAATTTTGGTGATGCAGTACAGCCACTGTGTTCTTGTGTGTGATAATTGAGCATTAATTGTTGTGTAGAAGTTTCCTAAACCCCTAACAGCCAGGACACACCGGAACAATTTCTTTGGTATAATATGTGTTATCAGAATAAATGTCTTATCTATCACATTTTCCCCTGAAGCTATACTGATGTCAGCTGCTCCTTTGTACATGCTTTTTTAATCTGAAAATTCCCCTTCAACCATATGAGAACATTTGACAGTATTTCCTGTTGTGTGATCCCTCTCTAACTTTCTAACTCTCTTTCTCTGTGTCCCTCTCCTTCCAGATGAGGGTGCTCTTGCCTGTCAGTCCTGCTATGAAGGCTACACGTTTATGGGAGGCATCTGTGCATCTCAGTGTCTTTTAGGCTTCTACGTTGCTCCACAGGTGACAGCAGCGTGACTGTTATATCATATAGTGTTTGTTATTTATTATTCAGCTAACCATCACAATGGCCTGAGAATAAAGTGATAGCTGCAGTTTACCCAAGGCTGCTTTGTACTGTAAGTCATGAAGCAGTAGTAAGAGATTAAATGAAAATGACTCAGAGTTCATATGTTGCTCTAGGCGGGGTCTGATCCCAAGAGCAATGAGCCAAACTGCCAGGCATGTGACCCATCCTGCCTGGACTGCCGCGGTCCCGGCGCGTGGAGCTGCACAGTGTGTCCCGCACTCCAGATCCTGTCTGAAGATGGCCGCTGCTTGTCCTGCTGTGGAAATGAGACCCACCATGACAACAAACCAATACCCTGGGAGTGCTGTGACTGCAAGGCCTCACAAGGTAAACACGAACGTTCCAACAAAACACACACAGATCCAAACTGTGTTGAGTCTTGTTCCTGGAATATAGTTAGCGTGTGTGTGTGCGTCATCAGTCACATTCTATCAGGGCATCTGTAATTTGAAATGGTTACCCTGTATAATTCATGTAATCGGTGACCTTCCCACTGTGTAAACACGAGTTATATCTTCCTGCCTAACAGGGGTTTCCTGTATTTGATAATCATGGAAAATATGTTCCTATTTGAAGTAATTTCCCCAGCTCTTTTGGCCTCTAGCAATCACAAACAACCCTGCATTCCAGCAAAACAAGAGCAAACACACTTGTGCTAGAGAGGGATTCATCAAAAACACATACCCAGTATACAAATCACATTTGTAACCTAATTGTGTGCTTCATCTCCTTCTTCTCAGTGGAGTGCATCAAGGGTGTCAACTTTGTTTTGAAGGAAGCAGAAGAGTTACAGGCTCAGGGCAGCACTGCCAAACTCTTTGTCACTGTCTGTGTTCTTATTATCCTCTCTGTGGGCGGAGGGGTCTTCCTCTTCCTCAACGCACGATCTAAAACACTCGCCATCATACCCAAAACCAAAGCTGGAGGCTATGAGAAACTGGACACCCAAGTAGGCATTGCCTCACAACCCACCACCTCTTCCTATGGGGAGTACAATGACCGAATCGTTGGATGCGAGGGTGACGAGGAAGACAACGAAGATGATGAGGATATTGTGTACATGGGACAAGATGGGACAGTGTACCGGAAGTTCAAGTACGGACTCTTGGATGAAGATGAGATTGAGTTAGAGTATGATGATGAGAGCTACCAATACAAATGAAAAGAGGACACAAAAGACTGGAGAGAAGTGGCTCCTCCTTTAAATCGTTTTTCACCATGCCTGTATTTAATCATTTTATTTTAAAGTTGGAAATCTTCATATGACGTTAGCTCAATCAGCAGTAAGAGGAGACGTGGTTGAGGGAGGGTTACAAGCACACATCAATGCTTTTCAATAGCTTTACATTTCAAAGACATTTAAGTTATATTAGCTATTTACCAATGAATATGGGACATAATAAAACATGTATAATGACTGGAACAGAAATTCTATCTAATCAACATAATTCAACCTAATGATTTGATTGGAAAGAGGAATTAGATTTATTTTCAGAACCTCAGGCGTGCTGACAATCTTATTCATTTCATGCTTTTGTTTACATTTTTTTTTTTAGAATAAATAATTATATTTGAAGAAAATATTGTATATGTACACAATAGTTATTGTCCGCTAATATTGCTTAATATTAAGACAACCTTTCTCAATTATACATTCAAATTAGTAAAAATGTGCAGAGCTAGATTTAAATAAACAAAACTTTGATTTTTGAAAGATAAAACGTCACACATTATTTCTTCATTACAAATGTTAGTCTATGTTATTAACAACACAGTTTACTTGGGAACATAAATGTGAAATACGTTATCTAGTTTAAAGCTTTCATTGAGTCACAGTTGTAACTTTAGAGTTGTTGTTTGATTTTGTAACCTGGAATGTGTATCGCACTGCAGGAGGCAGCTCATAATTCAAAGAAAACTTTACACAAAAGCACCATTTGATCTGTAACCTTGCACTGTTTGGATGGGTTCAGGTTAGTTTACAAAGAGAGCAAACACTTTCTCAGGGGTTTTTATCTTGTTTAGGCCTCAGTCAATCCTGGCATCTGCTTGTCTGTGTGTGCTTCCAGATTACTGCTAAAAACATTGAAGAAGCTTGCAGTAGAAATTATTTTTGCAGGACTTTTCCCTCAAAGATATTTTAGCTTAGGTTTGTGCATTTGCCTTTAATGGCTGTCTCCCTGAGATAATAACAGGTCTTCATCTCACCCACCCACCCAGTGTGTGAAGAGTAAATAACTAGGATTATTTCTCTGTGCTTGGTTGAGGTGAAATGTGAATTGTTCTTTCATAATAAAGTTGGATTTTAAGTTTGGTTAAGAGTGTGCATTTTCATTATATTGTCTGCTGTTGTACAGAGGTGAGTTCAGGTGCATGCAGTTAGCTGTTCCCTTTTATGGTTGAGCTTAGTACACTAATATGGTTGCATTTGAGACTTGGTCCTTATTAAACTGGTTCCTTATCTGTGTCACATGTCACATGGGGGTTTTATCAGATCACATTTCCATTGTTGTCTATTTAATGTTAAGAACTGTATTCTCACACAAACCTAAAATGAAGGCACTCAAGTTATAAGTCTTAACGTGTTACCAAAAGACAGATTGTAAGGTTCCAAGTTGTGATCTAATTCATAAGCTTCATGATCAACCTTCATGGCTTTTGGTACTATGACCTTTATTCTAAGCAGGTTGAGTCCAGAGTCTTATCTGATACCAGACTAACAAATAGACACAACGTTGACTCAGGAACATCTGCCACGGTACCTCCCTCCCCATTGAGTGTTTTACGTTGGCAATGGCCTTCATTTCTTGAGCCATAACATGTTAAATGCTTTGGACTGAAATGTCAGTAAAAACAGTAAAAGGGAAACTTGAAGAATCAGCTCTTAAATGAAATTACAGGAACATATGTTTTACTGTAAACACCAACTTCCTTTTAGCTTGTGCTGTAAATATCACATTTCTACAAACGGGACCCTTAAGGAGTCGAAGGACTTGCTTATCTTCTAGTTTTTTAATACACAGTAGTTTAAAGAGGGAGCAGCAGGGGAGAATATAAATATAGGGGGGTTGTATATTGTATAATTTGTATTAAATTGTTCAAATACAACTAAATCTGTGGATAAGAAGAAATTAGCAGCATTTAGCTGGGCATTAGGCAATGGTGTCAGTCACATCATTATGACTTGGCTGCCAAAACAACAAATGCAGTATGCAAGAAAACACAGTACCCCTGGCGCATGTGTACTAACTAGAGCAGTGGTTCTCAACTGGTCAGACCTCGGGACCCACTTTTTACTTGGTCAATACATCGCAACCCAACATTTTGAAGCACCCAAATCTATTCAACAAAAAATCGTGCTGTAATATATACGCTTCTCAGCATACAATATTAATAAAAGCGAAGTACAGTGCATATATCCCTTATATCCCTTCACAGAACTAAAGTATGCTTTAAAAAAGGTTTAATGAGATGATGGAATCAAAGCTGAAATGTATAAAAAGGCACACATGCTGAAAACCCAACCCCAGCAGGGGGTCTGGGGGGATTCTCCCCCAGGAGATTTTTAGAAATACTAACATAAACTATGCATTCTGGTACACTCTGAGAAGAAAATAAATACTATTTATTTTCTTCTCAGAGTGTACCAGAATGCATAGTTTATGTTAGTATTTCTAAAAATCTCCTGGGGGAGAATCCCCCCAGACCCCCTGCTGGGGTTNTGACGCTCAAAGGTCCCTTATTATTGTTTTGTCCTTTTTGAAGAGTGTTTAATGTATGCTTGAACTTTGTTTTATTTTGTAAAAATGACAAGAGTTGTCTTTCCGGAAGTCATGTGACCTCTTGCCCCGGATGTTTATATTGTGTTTGTGTGCGGTAAAAGTGTCAACGATGTGATAACGTAATCCTACTGCTGGTCTACTATGGCGTTATATTTGTGCCTCTATCCTGAGCACGCAATGAAACATGTTGAGCATAGAAAATAAGATTGAGCGCACACTTG
>NW_011352500.1:875498-891884 GCF_000735185.1 Notothenia coriiceps
AGTTATTCTCCGTGGGGACTTCCAGCAACAATCTTGATTCTCATTGGCCAGAAGACTCGAGAAAACATCCGCAAAGATGTTTTATTGAGAAGATATGGAAGTCTTCCTACAATTTTTGTTGTAAAAATGTAAACAACAATGCAGTTCATAGCTTTGACATGACCTGTTATGAACAATAATATTGCCTATAGTTTTATGGTAACGTTCACAGGTTAGAGTTAGGCTAGCAACTCACAGCAGCAGTATGCCTACACTATTGTCATTAGTGGCGTGAACGTTACCACAAAACTAGTCTATAGGCATATATATTATAGTTCATAACAGGTCATGTCTAAGCTATGAACTGCATTGTTGTAGTTTAGCTGAAATATAGGCTATATGTAACATCTAACATTTACAAAAGTCACCTGTAATAGTTACCTTATTTAGGACTAGATGCCGTTTGCATGGTGGAGAGCAGCAAGGTGATGAAGGGACCTTTGAAGACAGCGCCACTTCAGCGCATCTCATAATTATGACTTTTTATCTCATTATTTCGACTTTCTTATCTCATAATTATGACTTTTTATGGGGATTTTATTTTTTTCAAGTGGCGGAAATGGGCTTCCATAAGAAGATGATCACTACGTGACAGAAGTTTTCAAAACCGTGTATGGTCTCCGGGGTACTTTCAGTCCAACGCCTATTGCATGCACAGCGTCAGAAAATCGGGCCTTCAAAATAAAAGTTCCAACTTTTTTTTTCTTCACTCACACATCCGCGACCCACCAGTTGAGAACCACTGAACTAGAGGAACTACAATAATGAATTGCAAGAAATGAGGCCTTACTCCAGACATGCAATGAAAATGCTCCTCTTAAAATCTTCGACCGGTTAGAAGAAGAAGCGCATCACAATTGACAGTTTCACTGAAGTTTATTCTGTACATTAAGTGCTTTAGAGGATGAATTTATGGGTAATAATGTAGCATTCATTATGTACGAAAGCTTTACACAGCAGACAGTTGTCAACATGATGAAAGTACTGCTTCCTGTGTTGATTCTGTCATTCCCTGTCAGTAAAGAAACTAAACTGAGAAAAGCAACAAACACAAACTACCAGAGTAATAATAGAGGGAAAAACAGCTAAACTCTTGTTTGGAAATTAACATAGGTACTGTGGCATGATGAATGTCCACGTTCATACATTTCAGTCATGTCTCCCTAAATAACACAAATGCAATACGGATTTTAAACCCAGTCACATGACTACTTCATTTAAAACATATATTTACAGGGGATCAAAGAATTGTACACACAGATTGTAGTTGTATGTTAGAATGTTTCGAGTTATTTTTTAACAGTTGTTCACACCCACAGACCCCCGTCAGACCAAACTGTTTTCCAACGTCTCTGTTGACATAAAAGATTCAAATGGAAAAAGGGTAAAACTGTAATATATATATATATCAAGAATATAATGTGCATTTGTGTGACTGTTACACTTTGTACAGATCAGAGCAGGGTACTGTGACCCTATACGTTATCCCATATCATCTATCAATGTTTTACCACACACACAAACAACCTGTGACTGACGGACTGTAGGTCAGAGCATCAGCCAAGCTAAAGCCAACACTTCATCTCCATTAAACAATAATCACTTTTGCTAGTTATCAAATAACCATAGCAATACGATATTCTTCCTGCATAATGCATCAAAAACCCCAAATCAAAATTTAATTCCAGTGTAATTGGGTCATTCGTATTTTTAGGGCAGTGGTAATGAGTGCCCCACTGGAAGGGAAATCGTTTTCTCATGAAGAAAGTTAAAAGAGGTTATAATTTAATCTCCACTTATTCATTGCATTTAGCCACATTGTTGCATAAAGTCATCCAACAGTACGACCAGTTCTTTTTTTTAATGGATAATAATGCCCAACATTTGAAATAACATGTATCGTATGTGTGTCTTTAACCAGTGAGAGACGAGAGTCGGGACTACAGGCCATTAGTGTCTTTTGGTATTTACAGATCAAAATAAAGTGACCTCATTAGGTACCTTCTCACATAAAAGATTCCAAATATACAGCAGGACCAGTGGGAGCAAGAGATTCATACACAGTTGTGCATATGAGGCCATCTGGTGTGGATGTATACAAATAAACATCTAACTGGTTGTGTGCAATAAACACAAACAGGAACTTAAATAGTTGAGACACATGGAGGAAGTGAAAGAAAAATACAATAATAAAAAAAAAAAGAATGTTGGTTGTTTACCATTATGTTCAGTCATGGTGACAGCTTAGAGATCTCAGTATGAGGCTGTGCATGTTAATGAGTGCAAACATCTGTGTGTCAATAGAAACCATTGTGTTGTTCTGGGGTGTGTGATGAACGTGTGTGTGTGCACAAAGTGGTACAGTCATAGGCAGCTGTTAGTGACCGTTCATAATAGTCTGTGATGTGGATGCGGTCGTGGGGGGCGGTGCTGACGACAGGCTGGTAACGCTGGTGAAGAAGTTGTCTTCTTTTAGTTTGAGATGCTCCGGGAGCTCCAGCTTGAGCTTGGATTCCTCAATGTCGTTGTTTATGGCTGCAATTAGCGCTTCTGTTAGGGAGAAATGAAGACAGGCAGAAAATAAGTCAGGTGCGAAGAGAAGAATAATGAGAGTATAGGATGTGGGAAATCATGGAGGGTAAAGAGGATAATTAAACAGCTGGACCCGGGTTATATTTTAGATCTTTGAGTGAGTTATAATAATATCCAAATGGAAAACGGTTACCTGTATTGTGTTAGTGCTCAAATTATTGGTTTTGTGTATTTTATTTATGTGTTCAATTTATATTTCAATGCTTTTGAAAAATAGTTTTTTTTTTTTTCTTTCATTCCAATACATCTATTGAATTCCACTGTGTGAGTGCATGAGCGTGAGAGAGAATGAGAGGGAAGGATTTCATACCAAGTGAGTCGTAGCTCCTCTCTGGACGAATGTAGCCCACCATGACCACATTGAGAATCTCTCCATAGAAGTCCTCATTGAATGTGTGAATCACATGAGTCTCCTATAAGAAAAAAGGTCATATTTACAAGAGAACTGTCAAATGTGTTGTACCACCACATTCCTGTTGTGGTGTTTGTGGGGGAAACTTCTGTAGCATTGGAGTCAGGACTCAGAGAGACACGAGGACGGAGAGCTGGAGCTGTGATGGCAAACACTGAAGGTTTACCGTCCTCGTGTCTCTCTGAGTCCTGACTCCAATGCTACAGAAGTTTCCCCCACAAACACCACANATAGTTTACTTCATCAGCATTGGTATTACCAATGCTTACTATTTATTTGATACCAATTTGGTAATACAAATAACAAGGTTTGGGTTCGTTCTTCAGATATGACTGTGACGTTAACGTGTAAACTCAATAATCAAATCAAATCAAAGTTTATTTATAAAGCACATTTAAAAGCGATTTTTGGTCGGGCCAAAGTGCTGTACATGTAATAAATACTACAATCACATAAAAACACATTACTACAATCATAATAAAAGACAATAAATTACAACAGATATATAAAAAACACAGGGAAAAGTCAGGAGTCGTGCTCCGCTCTGACTAAAAGGCCAGGGAGAAGAAGTGTGTTTTAAGAGTAGATTTAAAAACCCCTAGGGTCTGGGCCGAGCTCACATGGAGGGGCAGAGTGTTCCAGAGCCTAGGGCCAGCTGCTGTGAAGGCTCGGTGCCCTCGGGTTTTGGGCCTGGTCTTGGGAACTATCAAGTGCAGCTGGTCAGCAGACCTTAAAGCTCTGGCTGGGGTGTAGCGCTGGAGGAGTTCAGCTATATAGGTCGGAGCCAGCCCATTTAGTGCTTTAAAAACAAATAAAAGAAGTTTAAAATCAATTCTGAACCGAATTGGAAGCCAGTGCAGTGAGGCCAGAATTGGGGTGATGTGGTCACACTTTTTGTGGCCAGTGAGTAGACGTGCAGCTGCGTTCTGCACTAGCTGCAGGCGTTTAATTGACGCCTGGTCCATACCCACGTACAGAGCGTTGCAGTAGTCCAACCTCGAGGTAACAAAGGCGTTAATAACCCTTTCCAGGTCTTTAAAAGATAAAGATGACTTGGTCTTGGCCAATAGTCGTATTTTAAAAAAGCAGGTTTTGACTACGGTACTGAACTGCTTATCGAATTTAAAAGCGCTATTGAAGGTCACTCCAAGGTTCGTGACAGAGGGGAGGATATTATTTTTGAGGGAGCCCAGAATATCAACCTGGGAGGCTGGAGGTTGGGGTCCAAAAAAGATAACCTCAGTCTTGCTCTCATTGAGGTTGAGGAAATGTTGGCTCAGCCAGGATCTGATCTCTATCAAGAAGTTCATCAATAGCTGTAATGAGTTGACATTTGAATTGAGTGGCAGATAGATCTCAGTTAAAACTATTAGCATCGTGTGTTTGAGACTGGGCACAAACTATTGGCCAGCAACCACCAATAACTAAAACTAAGTCATAAAGGTAGCAGTGTTAATTGTTCGGTGGGACTTTATTGGTACCACCAAAGCAAAACATAGTAGTTGGTGTAAATCGCCAACACAGTCTCACACATCTGATACTTAGAGAACATTCATGTACACCACTACCAGGCTGCTATTCAAGAAAAAATAAACAAATTACCAATGCTGTTGTTTTCTTGTGGTGAGGGCCGTATCTCTGTGGAACATACTGTATATGTTTTATGACTTGTATGTGTCTGTTTGTTGTTTGGAGTTATTTTGCAAACAAACATCCTAACACACACACATGCTTGCTGGTGCTTTGATGAAAATAGAGCGATGCTGAGAACATGGAAAAATTAAAGCTGTCTTATATTATACTTCATTTCTATTCATTATCGAAGGGACGGTGTCTTGAGTCTGAAAACTAGAGACTGACCTAGAACCAGTGTTTGTGAAAAAGTGTTCACTGTATAAGGGCACAATGTTCTTTGGTTTAATGTTGGTAAATTATCCTGAATATGCATTGCAGTGTATCTGGGGCTCTCTCTTTCAACCTTAAACACTACCAACTTAGAGAAGTGATGCTTGTTTTCCATTCCTTTCATCCACCCTCCAATGGCAGTCTGGAAGCAGGCTACTAATCCCCAGCAACTGCATGTGTACTGACAATATGGTTGCTCCCTGTCAGCTGTTCACCTCCCTCACTAACCTTTGCTCTCTGCCCTCTAACTTAATGCTTAACCAGACTGGATACTGAATTGCAGGACACATCTGCTAAGTAAGTAGTGGGCCACTCTCTGTCAGCAAGGGAATTTAACAGAGACAAAGAAGGACATGATTGCTGAATCACCAACATTCGATGAATTAGAAAAAGAAATTAAAAAATAGGTGTTTACCCAATCAAACAGCACGTATAGACACTGCAGAGATTAAGAGAGACTGAACGAGAACATGCTGAGACCACAACTTTCTTTAATAGTAACAATCTTTTTTCCTGTAGTAATGTGCCGAGTTTTTGTATATTGTATATCTGTCTTAAGCTCTGCCTCTTTCAATCATAGAATAACTTGACTGGCCAAAAGTCTTATCTACTCAACTAACTGCTTTAAACCCCAAGCAGGTCTTAGTGATAAAGTACTGATTAGCCAAGACAAGGACACATACAGCACGGATATGCCTCAAGAAAATAAATGTTATATTTAAGATTATATTGACATTGCACAAGTGTACTTTAGATATGTCCCTGCAGTAGAACATTGAACAATTATGTGTCTTTAGCCTACAAAGTATGTGCTAGTGTTTGGCTGGTTTCTGAGGTAATTTATTCTTTAGCAAAGCCGGTCTCCTGCTGTATTGAATGAATCGGTGTTTATAAGTGAAGAATGGAAGATAATTGATAAAGGCAAAGACAATTCAACTCATTTTATTTACAATCAGTTAAAATACAAAGTACAATAATAAGACAGAATGGAGATGAGAAATAGGACATACTAATAAGCTATCCGAAGCTTCAGAATAGGGGACTATACAGAAAAGAAAAGGTATTTGAAATATATCTTACTAGAATTGTCTTGAGTTCATTTATTGTACAGAAACATTTAGAACCTACATAATAACTAACATACATCCTAAAAAGTATACTAATCTAATTCTAACAACTAAATTGTCCCAAAGAATGTATTTGATTAGTCTAGAGTAGACATAGGCGAGCATCATATTTAACCTCCAGCAGAGCAGACGCATCACTCTGAGTTTTATTATATGCTTATTAAACTGTCTTTCAAAAAGTGCCACTGCGAATAAATCTAAGAGCTGGCCTGGTAACCAGTGTTAACAAAAAAACGCTGTATATAATTAGATGTGCAGTTTAAATGAAGTCGATAATATATGTGCATCTGCTACAAGCAAGAAGCCCTTGCAGAGGTATCCAGTTTATGATCTGACTTCTGTTTTTATTTCTCACATATCATTCAGTTTTTTTTTGCCAATCCCCCTGCTATAAATGTATAATTCTAATGCCATGATGACAAAGATGTATTAAAATTATTCCTTTCATCTTCTCCCCACCTTAGAGCCGACAAGAAGGGGAACTCTTTTGTCTGACAGTAAAAGATCCCGGACTGCTGCCCGTCTTCTCCCTGCATTATGCCGTACTCTGCTGTAGCATATTTGAATATAAGCTAGTCTGCAGCATGACATGTACGGCACATAGTTGTTACAACAACTAGCAAATGGTTAGAAAAAGGAAGATGCTGTGGTACAAAACATCAGGCAGCTGCTTGTTCATTGAGCAGAGTACCAACCTGAGGGTGCTGGACATAATACTGTATTTACAGTGCAGAGACTGTCACTGTGCTGAAGGGAAGATGCTTTATCCTGTATCACACAGCACTTGATTGTGTTACACATTCTGCAGCTTTTATTTCCTTTGTCTTAATCTTTAATTTGAACAAAACTTGTATTATTGTGTCATTTACTTTGGAGAAATTACTAACAGGCTTATTTTTAACTCATGTATTAATCTACCCTGCCAGTTGCCATCTGTACCTTTTGTAAACCGTGGTAATAATAAGTGTGGATTCCTCGAAGACGTAGAAAGGCTTATAACTTTTACCTTATTACCAAACACATGAAAAGAGAGGTTTTATTACATCCCATCTGTTCACAAATAAACACGTATTTTGCTTTGGCAATTGGTTATTGGTGTGGACTGTAATGTTAAGGGATACTCTATTCTGACCATAGTTTTAGGTATTAAAGGTTTACAAAAAAGTTGATCCAATAACAAAAAAAGTATTTGTACTGTAAATGTCTGGTATGTTTGTAATGGCATGAAACCAAATAGTCAAACTGTTGTGTGAATAGTTTACAATTGTTCAGATGGCTCCTGTCACAGTGAGTTTTATATTATTCCACCATCCCACTCAACATCTCTGGAAACTTCTAAAAGGCTGTCTCTAGGCTGTTCCACTAACACTGTCACTGTGAAAGTACTTACACTCTTAAAGGTAGCAAAATAGCAGGGATCTATGATTGCCCTTAAAGTTCAGTGCACTGCAAACTCAATTAAACACATGCAGAAAGACAAAACAAAAGAAAACTCAGAAACATAACACATAAGCTCCAAATTGAGAATACACAACTAAATACAGAACCATTCTGCAAAAACAGAACACAAAAGCAATTGCATAGATGCTATATATAAAGAACATAGGCAAATATAGAATGCAGATTTCACAAAGTTCTCTGTATATGCAATGTGATTCTGTATTTACGTTTGTCTTAAGTGGCAGTGCGTATAGCTCTCGGGGCCATTGTAGCTGCAGTAACGTATTGCATGCTTTCAATTGCTAGTTTGACTTGACGTGTACGTGTGTGTGTGTGTGTGTGTGTGTGTGTGTGTGTGTGTGTGTGTGTGTGTGTGTGTGTGTGTGTGTGTGTGTGTGTGTGTGTGTGTGTGTGTGTGTGTGTGAGAGAGAGAGAGAGAGAGTGTGAGAGAGAGTGTGTGAGAGAGAGTGTGTGAGAGAGAGAGAGAGAGAGAGCTACTTTAACATGCTTTTCTTATTATATTTGTATACACTTGTTTGTTGCTTGCAAGGTATTCATTTGTTGTTAAAGTTGTTTAACTTAATTAAAGATGTGTTCCTCCTTGACATTCCTGTCAAAAAGCACCATATACAATACACTACGATAAACACAGTGCTTGCCTAATAACCAAAAGTTCTCACTGTTTTTGTAAGATTAAAACACAGATATTATCTCATCTATGTTGACAGTGTCAACAGTGAAGAATTTCATTAACATCATTATTTTGTCACTCCTGTATAGGTTTGGCGCCATTGTTTTTGCTGGAAAATAGATATTTTCCAGAGACACTGTTCTTTTGCACAATGTCTAGACTTCATATAAAATACAGATACCTGCAGTGCTTACTGCATGCTCCTGCTTTAATTATACATATCTATAAGTATTGCAATCACTCATAATGAATTCATGAGGTTTTAGTGTGGCATGATTACGTCTTGTTTGAATGTACACATCTCAGGGAGGAAGTCATAAAAACCTTTATTAGTGTAACTAAGGTGGAGACTAGCTGAATTGCTAAACTGGCAATAGTACCAAAGGTTGCATACAGGACCTATATCTACCTTTGTATGCAATCATATTAAAAATAGAGATGGAATTAAACACTGTAAGAATTTAAAACCAGGACCTGGTTTATGTTAGACAACACAATTCATAAAGCAGGATCATGTTAAAAATGTTCAAGTTAAAAAATATATATATTTACCAAAAACATTGGCTACTCACAACCCACAAACTACTAATGTAGAAGGACATTCAGGTGTTTGGTAAACAATTACTTCAATGTGGAAGCATTTGAACGAGGCCTGAAAGCAATAATTGTTAAATTATATTTAACTGACAGTCAATATGTCAATGTATGTTGCTCCCTGAGCCATGGTCATATAGTAGGCCATGGTTAGGGTGCCAGGGGAAGCATAGTCCTCTTGTCGCCCTCTTGTGGTTTGATTCAGGAAACTACCAGCAAACCTTGCACTTAAGTCAAAAGGCCGGCTACCATCAAGACATTTCCAAAAACGCAAATAGGAATGTATAGGAACGACAGTACACTGCGTCTCTCCTAAAACTCGCCGTGCGACCCGTCGCTAAAGGTGCAACACTTTTTTCTTATAAATTAATCATCCACATGAGAAAACCTGCGTAGTATTTCCACGGATGAGACTGTGAATGCCTCACACGTAATAGCTGTATTTCCTACAACACCTGAACACAACACGTGACTACCGGTCCGCTTTGGTCACGCGGTCTATGACATCAGCAGCAGTGTTACTGACGTTGATATGTAACTACAGATGTAATATTATTACACCACACATGTAATATGTCTACTACTTCATGGTCACTTACATACTGAGAGTGGAACTAAGCGAAACCGGGACCGTCATTTGTTGAGAACTCAACTCCCAAAACATTCGGATAAAACCGTTTCAGGAACCAGGAGTCTCTATTGAAGCTAACAGCAGCTAGCCTAGCTGGTGAACTTTTACCGTCGTTGCTCATTGACAATCAACGTTATCTAACTCGAGCAAGCTAACCAGGCAGGTATAGCTTCGTGCTAGGACGGACTTTGAACTGTACCGGGGGAGATTCTGGTTTTGTTGATTGTCAGAAGAGTTGCTAGGTGGTGCTGCTGGTGATTTACCAGTCCGACTTCCTTGTCTTGTTCGAGGTCATTCTGTAGCGTCCATCTAGCCAGCTGTTATCGGGAAGCTAGCGGTCATGAAGAGCCTTCCGTATTTCTGCCGGGGAGAGGTCGTCCGAGGCTTCGGGAGAGGAAGCAAAGAACTGGGGATCCCCACTGGTGAGTTTATCATCTTCCATTAATATATATGGGTTTTTAAGTGGCTAACCTATAGCTCCCGCAGACAACGTTAGGTCAGTCTGATTGATTCCAGACTCCAGAGTAACTTAATCAGAGAGAGAACCAGACTATATCATTAACATCCACTGTCTGTAGTTGTTATGCAACACATCTATATATCATATTTACCCAAATGTGCACTCTGGCGATTCTGCTGGTAGGCCTACCTGAGTTATCATGTATAATGGTTTCAAAGGTTTAGTTACCGACGGCATTAGTGACAGCTTTTTAAGCAGCTCTCGAGTGCGCACCGTTTTTTGGACTGGGGTAAATGTCAGTTGAGTAAGATAACTTGACAGATGATGTAAGCTGTGATACTTACCGAAATTATAGTTTATATGAGATGAGGGATGTTTCCAGAAACGCGTCGTGAGCGTGCAAATGAATGGAGAATAACTTAATAACATGACGCAGTAAAGATAATGTATCACTTAAGTGTAAAATCTAATGAAAATATTCTCATGTAAAATCATCAAAGCATTGAGTAATAATAAAGTAACACCTTTTACATAATCTAAAAATGATTAAGCCACAAGGTCCAAGAAACATAGTTTGTTTTGTTTGTTATATGAACATTCTCAGACCGGCCCTCTTGTACTGTAAATCCTGTAAAAACACGTATTACTTCTGTCAAACAGGTTGCTTGATTTATCCCACAACAGGGGACACGTCCTTTCATTACATTTAAGAATATATTATTCTTGAGCAATCCATATCAGATTTACAGAACAGTAGTATGTCTAGCCATGCAGGGCTTCTAAACAGTGAATACATTTGTAAATGTTTCTCCTAAAAGTGTTCTCTGTTTTAAATAAAAAAGTCAGACTTTCTAATGCTAACAGGTTCTGATTCTTCCCCCTCTTCTCTCTCCCATCTCCAGCCAACTTCCCAGTCTCAGTGGTGGACCATCTTCCTGCAGATATCGGCACAGGGATCTACTACGGCTGGGCCTGCGTCGGTACCGGTGAAGTCTTCGAGATGGTGATGAGCATAGGCTGGAACCCATACTACAAAAACACCAAGAAGTCCATGGTCAGTATTATTAGAAGGCAGTATTCACTGTTTTTCAGTTTAAGAAAGTGTTCGCATTGCAAATCTATGTATAAGTTATCAAATCTGTTGTCTTTGACAAGGGTTTAAAACCAGTAATGTTGTAGTCAAAAAAGCTGTGGTCCTTCCACAATGGTACATAACATATTTTTATTTTAAAATAAAGAAATAACTGCTCATTAAAAATACATTTGTAACTCATGTGTTGATATTGTAGAAAAGAGGCTAAAGTTGCTTTAATTAGCAGCCGAAACTGTTTAGTGGAATATAATGTAGGGATGTTTCCAACATGTTTTTATTATGACTATGATAGTATCGTAAACTTTGGACATCCTCGGTACATTTTTCAGCATTTATTTTGCTCATTTGATTAATTTGAATGATTTCAGACGCAGGAGCAGGGCTGAATGCAAGACATTGTAATACATCTTGGTTTGTTAACACTGTCAGGGAATAATTCTGTATACATGTTTACCTTTCGCCCTCTGACGCAGATGCCCAGCAGCCTTGGGCAGCCGCTATCTCCCTCAAGGAGGGGCTGCCCTAGCATTTTGTTGTTGTTACCAGTTTATGACCGACTGGGCAGAGATAGTTATTGTTGTGGGACACCTGGAACACATCCTTCTCAGGGTGTAGATGACCCTGAGCCATAAGCTACAACAAATGTGATTCAGTGTCCTCAGCTGTTTAGTCTACTCAACTCAACTCAACTCAACTTTATTTATAAAGCCCTTTTCAAAACAGCCGGAGCTGAAACAAAGTGCTGTACACGCCATAAAAAACAAAAACAAAACAACAATAAATAACAATATAAAAACAACAAAACCAANAACACACTTCTTCTCCCTGGCCTTTTAGTCAGAGCGGAGCACGACTCCTGACTTTTCCCTGTGTTTTTTATATATCTGTTGTAATTTATTGTCTTTTATTATGATTGTAGTAATGTGTTTTTATGTGATTGTAGTATTTATTACATGTACAGCACTTTGGCCCGACCAAAAATCCCTTTTAAATGTGCTTTATAAATAAACTTTGATTTGATTTGATTTGATTTGATAACTCATCTCGCTGAAATCTATCATTAGCGTGCTGCAGTTAAAATACTGTACCTCATATTATTTCACACTTTGGTAATACGTTGCTGCCAATTATGAGAGAGTCCAGTCTCTGCTACTCGTCTGTAAGGTCGACTGAAACTCAGCAACAATTCCTACAACAATTCCTACCGACAGAGAACTTGATGTTTTCCTATGATTCGGTCACATTATGCATTTCAGATGAATTGAAAACAAACGTATGGAAGTCACTGTGTTTATTTGTTGGTTTATAACTTATGTTGTATGTGGTCATTAGATCTCAACTAACATTTAACAAAAATATTAACCGAGCTACAGTACACGAACATCACAAACTGAGAGAAATAAGCAAATCAAAATCTTTCTCATTTTATGTTGAAGAAGAAGGCAGCCAATAGTCAGTAAAAGGTTAGTCCCTGCATGTGAAAATTCAAAAAATGTCAGTAGGCTACAGACAAGTTAGTTGATTTACCTCATGCATGCAAATTTGTGTATACCCCTCTCCTCGTCATACCTTGGGGCAGAGTGAGAAATGTTTTAGTCCACAAACAGCCGCCAAAAGAAATGATCCTATGACTGAGGATTTAAACTGAATATACTAAGGAGGGGGACGCATTGGTTAAAGAAGTGTACTAACAATGGCTACATTGTCAATTGATTAAGGTGTCAGGCTGTTACCAAAAAAATAGACAAAAAAGAAGGGGCTTTCCTGACAGTAGGTTTTCCAAAAACTCAAAGAAATACAAACATTGTTTTCACACAAGAAAAAAAAGAAAGGGTAATCGTTTTCAACTTGTGATGTGTGGTTTTATATGTTAAACTTTAAGAAGAGCTTACTCACTTTACAATGCTGGGGGGAATGTGGACGTACTCCATAGGGATGATTTCTCCAAGCTCTCGCAGACTGTTCACATACTTTATCTTGCTGCTGAACTTGGAGCTGCAGAGACAGAAACATATAGGGTTTGTATCACTAATGTGAAATATTGTGTTTCCAATGTAAACAAAATGTGATTTTGGACAAATAGGTTGTCGTATTTTGATTTGTAGTGTTGTCAAGTGCTAATACTTAAAAAAGTAAATCCATAGATGCAGAAAGTTAAATATAAAAACCTGGAAACACATACTGTTGGTAGAATATAAGTTAAAAGAGGAATGTGTACATTTAAAACAAATTTAAACCTCTGTTGCGCTTTGCTTCCTGTCAACTACTGTGATGATGTGTGTGTATGTGTCATCTAAATGTTTACTACAAAAATGAAACCTTATGAAGGGTCTGGTGATTCCCAGCAGAGTCCTTATGAACCAGGAAGGATGGACAATGATGAACATCTTAAGATTTTTCTTCAGTCTGTGAGGAGAAGCAGTAGTGGTGTAATAAGATTAGTAAAGGTTTAACTAATACCATATTGACTTATTATTAGGTATTCCATGTGTATCATTCCTGCTTGCTGCTGTAAAGTATACTTTATTATAGGAGTAGAATGAAGATAAGAGGTAGTACACACAGAGAACTAAGCTCCTATGATTTATTTCTGTCACTGACATTATTTACAGAGTTTTAACATTATACATCAATGAAGCACAAGTATCTGAGCATTTATAGATCTGCCTCAAAATGATGATTCATTCAGTATCTGAAGTCTCAAATGAAAGCTCAGTGAACTGACTGTCTGTCAGTATAGGGAGTAGAGGGTTGAGTGAACTAGGTAGTACTTACTGACACAGATAATTCCCTTTTAAAACAAAATCTACAACTGAGTTCATCTCACATCTTTTGTTGAGCATTTAAAAAATAAGGTTTGCAGTAGGTTTATCCCTACAGTCTATGGTTTACTACGCCCCCTTCTGGCCTACTGGTACAACACAAGCGATCGTCAAAAAGTATTTACAAAATAATGTAGGCCTAGCAGAGCTTCCATAATTGTATGCATATCAACTTTTGCTTATATAATTAAAACAGAAATGTTTGTGTGCTTTAATAATAAAAGTTATACATTGCATTTTCTTGTTTGTATATTACCTTCTGTCTATCATTTGGTAGCACTTTTTCATCCAGGTAAAGCCCGGCATCCTTCTGCGAGGTGTGGCACCATTCAGGTAAACAATCATGTAATCTTCTGCCACCATTAGTTCCAACGTACTTATTACATACCTACGCAGACATAGAAAATGCTTTGTAAGGACGATAATACATAATAACTGCTGCAAAAGAAACACCAGTGTTTTTCTAGTTAATTGAATTGTATAAAATACAGTAAATAATCAATTCCAAGTTCACATTTAAGTGAGCCGTTTTGGTCAGAACTGTTTTTTAATGGTTTGATGTGGCCCCTATGCTCTGATGAAGGAAAATCTTTGTGCAACAAATCAAGACATCATTTCATGTGGGCTTGTATTACACTACATCATGAAGCATAGGTATACTTACAGAAAAAGGTTTTCCATTACATAATTGTAATTGTCAAAGTCGCTGTCTGGTAGGAAGCATGCTGCAAACACGATGATGGCATTTTGTTCAGCATAATAACCTGACAAAATAAAAAGAGACAATGGGTTTCACAGTTATCCACCACTTAGTCATTTCTAACATTGAGTTGGAAATGATTTACTATAAGTTAATTTAATCATGAACGAGGGAAGACACACCAACTGTCAAAAGGCAGAGCATCACTAGACTCAATATGATAAAAGGATATGAAACATAAAGAAACAGGTACAGCTTTTAAACATTTGTATTTGCGTACCTCCATGAGAAATGACTCTTTTGAATGGCTCAATGCACTTCATGTCAATGCGATGCTCCTGCTCTCCGATCACCACACTCCTCCACAGACGGTTTTCCCTGCTCTCCTCAGCTGCTCTGTGTGCTGCAATCGCATCACCTGATGCTGCTCCTGCATCCATATTTGACTCTTCTGAGTCACCTGTTTGTGAAATAAAGATAATTTTACAGGACAATAACTATTTACTATACTTTTTTAGACAATAATGTAATGTCAGTGTGGCTGTGTGCATGTTTGTATTATGTCTTCAGGTGTTTGACCGTGTATGTTGAACTCCAGTGAGTCGGCCTCATCAGGACTGTCCAGCTCATCTACATTGACATCCAGGTCATCTCCAGTATCCAAGGCATCGTCCTCAGTGTCCAGGACATCTTCTGAGAGAAGAGACCCCTCACTGCGGTCCAGTGACACATTCATTGGGGGAGCTGTCAACTTTCTCCTCTGATTGGAGCCCCCTGACACATCAGCTGAGGATGGTGCATCTGGTCAAAGAGAGATGGTTTGATTTTATTCTTAGACTCAAATATGTTTTTCAGAGAAATGTTTCTGATCACTCTATTTCCCCCAATGCAACTTTCTGTTTTGATTAGTCTTATATCTTATTGTACATTTAAAGTGTATTCCCTTAAGGAAACAATTTCCCATATTATGGAAATAATGCCAAGTCTGTAAAACATAATAGTGAAAAGAGATTATTCCTTGATAGGGTAAACCAGAGAAGTTTAGTTTATCTTGCTGTTAATTTACCTTCTCTGTTATCCATCTCCTCAGCAGCCTCCTCGCTGGAGGCCGTCTTCATCATAACCCCCGATGCACCGTCTCCCTGTTGGGAGTGTCTGCTCAGAGGCACAGAAACACAATAATGAGACACAACATAAATTATCATCGCTATCACCACTGCCACCAGAGGCACAGCTACGAATAGTATTGGGCCAAACAAGACAAAGACAATCATCTACAAAGAAAACTTTTCCCATGACAGTAAATGAGAAAGAGTTTCAAATCTGTTCATTTGACTTTGGACGTAAAAAGATAACAGAAGCAGACAATAAACTCACTGCTTCATTCCCTGGCTGCACGTGTGGGAAGAGGAAACAATACTGAGCAGTGTTAATACCTCCCCCAACCAAAGCCCCTCTAACAGACTCGATTAACATAAGGCCTGCCAACAATAGAGGGAAGCAGTACTGAGAAACCAGTACACATGATTATAGCAACAACGACACCCGCACATGTCCTCCTCCCTTTTTTTTTAATAATCTCTGTCACCTACCTTTCACTTACTCCTTCTTCTCCTATCAGAGGGACTGAACCACTCTTTCCACAATCAGGTCATGTGACCACCTGATTATGAAAAGGTCTGCCGTGTATGCCCGCAAACACACAGAGTGCAAGACAGGGGAGGGTGGTGCATCCCAAAGAGGGGGCAGGTCATCACAATTACAAAGTGGGGCAAAACAAGTACCATGGTGCAACTGCTAACAAGGAGCAATTAAACTGCAGAACACACACACACACACAACACACACACACACACACACACAACACACACACAACACAC